>NC_092776.1:17976014-18276949 GCF_047496795.1 Chiloscyllium punctatum | reverse complement strand
CATACAATCTCCTCCCTGACTTCCCAGAAAATCCTAGGATAAATCCCATCCGGTCCAGGGGAGATTTCTATTTTTACACGTTTCAGAATTGCTAACACCTCCCCCTTAGGTACCTCAATCCCATCTAATCTAGTAGGTCTGTACCTCAGTATTGTCGTCGACCACATTGTATTTTTCTAGTGTGAATACTGACAAAAAGTATTCATTAGCACTTCTCTTATCTCCTCTGACTCCATGCACAACTTCCCACCGCTATGCTTGACTGGCCCTAATCCTACTCTAGTCGTTCTTTTATTCCTGATATACCTATGGAAAGCCTTAGGGCTTTCCTTGATCCTAGACGCCCATGACTTCTCATGCCCCTCCTGGCTCTTCTTAACTCTCTCTTTAGGTCTTTCCTGGCTAACCTGTAACTCTCAAGAGCAATCACATCTCATCCTAATGTAAGCCTTCTTCACCCTCTTGACAAGAGATTAAACTTCTTTAGTAAACCACAGCTCCCACGCTCAACCACTTTCTCCCTGCCTGACAGGTACATACTTATCAAGGACCCGCAATAGCTGGTCCTTGAATAAGATCCACATTTCAATTGTGCCCATCCCCTGCAGTTTCCTTCCTCATCCTACGCATCCTAAATCTTGCCTAATCACATCATAACTGCTTTTAACCCAGCAATGACTCTTCCCCTGCAATATATTCCTATCAGTTTCCATCACTAAAGTAAACATAACCGAATGTGGTCACTATCACCAAAGTTCTCACCTACCTCCAAATCTAACACGTGGCCGAGTTCATTACCCATTTCCAAATCCAGCCCCTTCTTGCCCTGTCTACATACTGTGTCAGGAAACCAGCCTGCAAACATTGGACAAAAACTGACCCATCTAAAGTACTTGAACTATCATATTCCCAGTCAATATTGGGGAAGTTAAAGTCCCCCATTACAATTACTCTGTCACTCTCGCTCTTATCAAATATCATCTTTGCTATTCTAACCTCTACATCTCTGGAACTATTCAGAGGCCTATAGAAAACACCCACCATGGTAACCTCTCCTTTCCTGTTTCTAACCTCAGCCCATACTACCTCAGTAGACGAGTCCTCAAACGTCCTTTCTGCAACTGTCACACCACCCTCGACTAATAGTGTCATACCTCCCCCTCATTTACCATCTTCTCTGTTCTTACATCTAAATCCCGGAACCTGCAATTTATTTATCCATGTCTCTGAAATGGCCACAACATCGAAATCCCAGGTACCAACCCATGCTGCAAGTTCACCCACCTTATTCCGGATGCTCCTGACATTGAAGTACAACAAAAAAATCAAAACATGGAAGTACAGTGGAAGTAAGGAGAATAGTGAAATAGACAGGTCAATGCTATGAACACATTGCAGATTAAATGTAATGTTAACATGTGAAGTGATAAATTCTTATTGTAAATATTAGAGGAGGCAATATAAAATAAGGTTGGAGAAGCTCAGGTTATACTCCTAAGAGAAGAGAAAATTGAGGGGTGATATCAAAATGATAAAGCACCTGGACAGAATAGATAGAAATAAACTATTCCTGTTAGCCATGAGCCAGAGGACACAGCTTTAAGATAATTAGCAAAAAAGCCACTGATGAATTGAGAAAAGAATCAGCAAGTGGTTAGGATCTGAATTGCACTGGCGGTAGATTCAATCCTCGTTTTCAGAAGCAAATTGGATAAGGACCTGAAAAGGAAGTAACGTTTTGGACAGATAGGAATGAGACTGGTTAAGTAGCTCTTGTTGAGAACTAGCGTCAACACAACATATTGCAGAAGCCATTCCATGAAAAGCTGTTGATGTAGTTTGGGTGAGATTTTCAAGATGGCTACCTCAGAAATTCATGTTTGGAACTAACGCTGTTATGGTGGAGAAAGTTAATGCAAAATATAAATGAACAGCATTAAAAAATAACTTATTGGAACAGGAAGAGAGGGTCTTGGACATTAACCAAAAATAATAAAATGTATATAAATTCAGATTTCAGATGGTGACAGGTTGGAGCAGAGGGTGAAGTGGATAGGTGGGAAGGAAAATGGACAGGTAGGGCAAGTCAAGAGGGCGATTGGATCTGGAATATGTTTGGGGAAGGGGAGATGGGGAAACTCTTCGACATTGATGCCATTAGGGTGGAGGGTCCCAAGGTGGAAGATGAGGATTTCTTCCTCCAGTCATTGGGTGGCTAGGATTTACTGGTGGAGGAGGCCCAGACTTGCATATCATTGGCAGAGTGGGAGGGGGAGTTGAAAAGGTCGTCCACAGGATGGTGGGGTTGATTGATGCGTGTGTCCCAGAGATGTTCTCTGAAACATTCTGCAAGTTGGCATCCTGTCTACCCAATGTAGAGGAGACCACATCGAGAGCAATGGACACAGTAGATGAGGTGTTTGGATGTGCATCTCTCCCAGATGTGGAAGGATCCTTTGGGGCCTTGGATGGAGTTGAGGGGGAGGTGTGGGCACAGGTTTACACCTCTTGCAGTGCAAAATGTGGGTTGGTGGGGGACATGGACCTAATGAGGGTGGCGCAGAAGGAATATTCTCTGTGGAATGCTGAAAGGAGTAGGGAGGAAAATATGTCTATGACGTTGGTGTCTGAATGTAGGTGGTGGAAATGGTGGAGGATGATCTGTTGTAGCTGGAGATTTGTGGGGTGGAAGATGAGGACCGGGGGGTGGAGTTCTATCATTTGTTGCGGTTGGAGGGGTGGGGGGAGGAGGGGTTCAAGGGTGGAGGTGCGAGAAATGGAAGAGATGCGCTGGAGGGCATTGCTGACCATATGGGATGGGATATTGTGGTCCTTGAATGAGGAGGCCATCTGGGATGTTCAGAAAACAGTTAAACAGAATGTTCAATAGGTAAATTTTTAAGAGACTGTTGAAGGAAAACAAGGAGCTAGCAAATTGAAGGGAGATAATGTAAACAGCTACAATGTCATCACAGCTACCCATCTTTCAAGAACATGAAGAACCAAAATTTGATCATTTCATGCTGATTTGAAGTAAGGGTTTACAGGATAGCCTACCATTCAAAACATGTAAGCAGCTGGTAATATACAAATTTCCTTCATCAATTGCAATTAAACTCTAAGTGATCCCATTCTTGTGTTTATTTTGAGCAATTAGATTTTTGTTTGTACAGAAGAGGATAGCATGCATAAAGTAGTGCACTGTCAGCAGCAGAACAATATAATAAATGTTGTAACTTGGTATCCTGTGTTGAATACCTGCGAGAATAGGACCACAGTGGCATATATAATCAGAACCCGGGGATACAGGGTATAACATTAAACTCTGCAGATCACACAAGAATCAGGAAAGAGGTTAATTGTGGAAAGGGTTGTTGGTGAGCTCAGGGGGACATAACTAAAAACAATGACTGCAGATGCTGGAAACCAGATTCTGGATTAGTGCTGCTGGAAGAGCACAGCAGTTCAGGCAGCAAGGCTTTTGCCCGAAACATCGATTTTACTGCTCCTCGGATGCTGCCTGAACTGCTGTGCTTTTCCAGCACCACTAATCCAGAATCAGGGGGACATAGACCAATTAGCAGATAGGGCAACTGAAATGTAATGCAGAAAGTGCATTTCAGACATTTTGCAAGTCAGATCGGGTTCAAAAACACTCAATTATAAAACTTTAAAAGGAGTAGAGGAGCAGAGGGAATATGAAGCACAGAAACACATCTTTGAAAGTAGGACAAGACTTTTTTATTATGCTACTTGTTTTTTTTAAAAGGGATAATTTTCACCCTGAGTGATGTGCAAAATTGATGACATTGAAGTAGCCATCCGCCTGATTTTTAAATTCCAATAAAGACAAAAAGAGAAGAGAAAAAGAGGAAAGGTATACATTTGGAAAAATGATACATTAAATTTGCATTATGAGCTAATGTTAAAAATACCCCACTGGCATTACAAACAGCATCAGAAAGTACAACATCAAAGAAGTTAGGCACTTCCTTTTAAGAAGACATGAAGGCAATGGCAGGATTACAGAAGATATTGAGAAGGATACCACCAAGAATGCACATTTTCGTTATGAGATGTGGAGAAACAAATACCAGTTTTCCTATCAGAGAGGAATTAAGAGAAGATCTCATAAAGATGGTGACTGGTTGGCTCCGTTTATCCGGACTGCTCTTATGTGGATAAAATTAATGTTAACAGAATAAATTTGATCTCCACAGGCTGCTGCTGCTGTTGCACACCATCCATCTCGACCCTTACATCTGCTGTCCAGACATACCTTAGTGCGCTTACTTGCCTCTGGGTGAAGGGCTCCCAGTGTGGAATTCCTTCCTCTTCCCCCAGGGACCTGGGTGGAGAGTATTACACGCAGCAGTCCCATATATACACAGATTACGGCAGCACACGGCCTCCCAGCCCAACTGTCTATTTTGTGGCACTATGGAAATCATGGACCGTGGATATATTGGTTTTGGGTGTTTGCACCCCCTCTTTAGCAATTTGAGAAATCTTTTGTCGTGCGTTTGATTCCACCTCAGCCTGATCGATGCTCCTGATCTTTGGGCAGCTGGTGTGGAGGGTTGGAGACAGATTGGAGGACCTCCTTGTGGGTCTGTTCCTGGACCTTGCCAGGCTGGCTATAAGCAGATCCAGGGACAAAAAGGAAGACTGCAATTGCTGGAATCCAAAGAAGACAGGTAGGAGGCTGGAAGAACACAGCAAGCTAGGCAGCATCAGGAGGTGAAAAAGTCGACGTTTGGGGTGAAGAGGCAGTGGGCCGTGGAGGAGGTCATTTATGCCAACTGCCTGCCTGCCCTTCTTCCACAGTTGAATTCATTCCTGGGCGTCTTTGGAGAGGGAGCATATGGTGTACATCAATGCTATCAATGTCTTAAGGGAGACATGGGCAACATGGAGATAGAGTGCTTTATTTCCCTCTCCAACTCCATTTTGATTTAGTCCCCTTCCTCACTCACTTTTTAATATCAGTATTGCCCTGAACAGACTTGGCTTGTATGTATTCAATTGATTACATGGACGTTTTCCTGACAGTGGAAAAAGGAAAGAAAAAGTAAACTCTGTTCTCAACGGTGTCTTCCGTTTGTGTCTCACTGTACAAAATAATCCACGAGTGATTTGGGGCAAACAGAAAAAGCTTATCGATAATATATGTAAAGCAGGTCCAATGGGCCCTCTTGTGAAAAATAATGAACTTGATCCCCTGGCCCAGCGTGAAGTTCCACCTCCTCCAGAGGTGTGAAATAATATCTCTGAGCAGGTCGAGGTAGAATGTCTCAGACCTTTCCCCACTCACTGTGATGGAGCCTCTGGGTCATTGTAGTTGGAGGAAAACAAATCAAGGCACTTTACCCTGGTTCAGGAAATGATTGCCAAGCATATGCTCTCAGACAGGAAATTAATGGAGGTGATAAAGATTTCAAAACGATGAGGGAGGTTTTGGAAGGCTACATATGGAAAAAATATTTCCACCGATCCACCGATTGGCGCAATTCTGGTCTCCTCTCTATTTGAAAGATGTTGGGAAACTTGAAAAGGTTCAGAAAAGATTTACAAGGATGTTGCCAGGGTTGGAGGATTTGATCTATAGGGAGATGTTGAATAGGCTGGGGCTGTTTTCCCTGGAGCGTCGGAGGCTGAGGGGTGATCTTATAGAAGTTTACAAAATAATGAGATGCATTGGTTAGGGTAAATAGACAAAAGTATTTTCCCTGGGGTGGGGGAGTCCAGAACTAGAGGGCTTAGGTTTAGGGTGAGAGGGGAAAGATATAAAAGAGACCTAAGGGGCAACTTTTTCACACAGAGGGTGTAACGAGCTGCCAGAGGAAGTGGTGGAGGCTGGTACAATTGCAACATTTAAGAGGCATTAGGATGGGTATATGAATAGGAAGGGTTTGGGGGGATATGGGCCGGGTGCTGGCGGGTGGGAATAGATTGGGTTGGGATATCTGGTCGGCATGGACAGGTTGGACCGAAGGGTCTGTTTCCATTCTGTACATCTCTATGACTCTATGACTCTATGACTCTATAAAAGGAATTATTTTACAATGTGATGGGTGATTTGGTGTTTTTTTTCACTGCTGTACACTCAGAGTTAAAGATTCTTACTATCAGAGGAGACATTAGAGCTGAATTGGGCACACTTCACAGTCTGAGTTATAAAAGGTACATTCCAGGTGCATTATTGATAAAAAGTAAAAGAGCTACTTTGCTGCATAGGTATCCTTCTGTTCGCAGCCCTCCAATCCCTCTGCTCCAATCCCGACCTCACCATCAAGCCAGCGGATAAAGGGGGCGCAGTGGTAGTCTGGCGCACTGACCTCTACACCGCTGAAGCCAAACGCCAACTTGAGGACACCTCTTCCTACTGCCCCCTCGGCCATGACCTCACCCCCTATCACCAAACCATCATCACTCAGACCATACAGAACCTCATCACCTCAGGAGATCTCCCACCCACAGCTTCCAACCTCATAGTCCGGGAACCCCGCAGTGCCCGGTTCTACCTCCTTCCCAAGATCCACAAGCCTGACCACCCTGGCCGACCCATTGTCTCAGCATGCTCCTGCCCTACTGAACTCATTTCCACCTACCTCAACACTGTCCTATCCCCGCCTAGTCCAGGAACTCCCCACATATGTTGGAGACACCACCCACGCCCTCCACCTCCTCCACGACTTCCATTTCCCCGGCCCCCAACGCCTTATCTTCACCATGGATATCCAATCCCTCTACACCTCCATCCGCCATGACCAGGGCCTCCAATGCCCTCCGTTTCTTCCTCTCCCGACGTCCCCAACAGTACCTTTCCACCGACACTCTCATTCATTTGGCCGAACTGGCCCTCACCCTTAACAATTTCTCCTTCCAATACTCCCACTTCCTCCAGACCAAAGGCGTAGCCATGGGCACCCGTATGGGCCCCTGCTATGCCTGTCTCTTTGTTGGCTACGTAGAACAGTCGATCTTCCATAATTACACGGCACCATTCCCCACCTCTTCCTCCGCTACATTGATGACTGTATTGGCGCCACCTCGTGCTCTCGCAAGGAGGTTGAGCAATTCATCAACTTCACCAACACATTCCACCCTGACCTTAAATTTACCTGGACCATCTCTGACACCTCCCTCCCCTTCCTAGACCTCTCCATTTCCATTAATGATGACCGACCGATACCGACATTTTTTACAAACCCACTGACTCCCACAGCTACCTGGATTACACCTCTTCCCACCCTACCTCCTGCAAAAATGCCATCCCATATCGCCAATTCCTCCGCCTCTGCCATATCTGGTCCCAAGAGGACCAGTTCCACCACAAAACACACCAGATGGCCTCCTTCTTTAGAGACCGCAATTTCCCTTCCCACGTGGTTACAGATGCCCTCCAACAAATCTTGTCCACATCCCAAACCTCCACCCTCAGACCCCACCCCTCCAACTGTAACAAGGACGGAACGCCCCTGGTGCTCACCTTCCACCCTACCAACCTTCGCATAAACCAAATCATCCGCCGACATTTCCGCCACCTCCAAACAGACCCCACCACCAGGGATATATTTCCCTCCCCACCCCTTTCCACCTTCCGCAAAGACCATTCCCTCCATGACTACCTGGTCAGGTCCACGCCCCCCTACAGCCCACTCTCCCATCCTGGCACCTTCCCCTGCCACCACAGGAATTGCAAAACCTGTGCCGACACTTCTTCCCTCACCTCCATCCAAGGCCCTAAAGGAGCCTTCCACATCCATCAACGTTTTACCTGCACATCCACCAATATCATTTATTGTATCTGTTGCTCCCAATGCGGTCTCCTCTACATTGGGGAGACTGGATGTCTCCTAGCAGAGCGCTTTAGGGAACATCTCCGGGATACCCGCACCAATCAACCACACTGCCCTGTGGCCCAACATTTCAACTCTCTCCTCCCACTCTGCTGAGGACATGGAGGTCCTGGGCCTCCTTCACCGCCGCTCCCTCACCACCAGACGCCTGGAGGAAGAACGCCTCATCTTCTGCCTCAGAACACTCCCAGGGCATCAATGTGGACTTCAACAGTTTCCTCATTTCCCCTTCCCCCACCTCACCCCAGTTCCAAACTTCCAGCTCAGCACTGTCCCCATGACTTGTCCTACCTGCCTATCTTCTTTTCCACCTATCCAATCCACCCTCCCCCCCCGACCTATCACCTTCATCCCCTCCCCCACTCACCTATTGTACTCTATGCTACTTTCTCCCCACCCCCGCCCTCCTCTCACTTGTCTCTCCACCCTTCAGGCTCACTGCCTTTATTCCTGATGAAGGGCTTTTGCCCGAAATGTCGATTTTACTGCTCCTTGGATGCTGCCTGAACCGCTGTGCTCTTCCAGCACCACTAATCCAGATTCTGTTCAAATTGGTCAACCTGACATTTCAAAAAGAATGGATTGAGTGATGTCTTTGAACTATACTGGAGGTAACAGCCATATTTGTATGGACTAACATCCTGTGTAATTGATAACTATGAATGGCTAGTGATCTAACATGGTTTGAAAGGTACAGATTTTTGTGTTTGTAACCTTTGTCCTAACAAATCTTTGGAGAATTTTGAATAATATATTTGAGGTTGTCCGAGCCAGTGAAACATAAATGAGCAAGGTGGAGTTTCACAATGTAAGGAGATGATTATTGTGTTTGAAGGATCAACATTATATTAATTTATTCATGAAGGAGAAAGGTCATTGTTGTTTTGACATTATGGGGAGAATGGTAGAGGTTGCATATAATGTTCATACTTGAATACTACTCATTTAACTTAACCAAATTTGTTTGTTGATTCTGTGAAGATGTTGAAATTTTAACTTGGTCCACTTCATACCAGTGGGTCATTAAAATTATGTTTGTGAGGTTTTATTTACATTGTGTTTCTAGTCCAATCCTTCAGGTACCACCAAACCTAACCTTTCAACCCTATTAAAGGCTTATACTCTAATGACATTATCAATGTTGTGGTGTAATTTGAAACTCAGAACTTTGGACAGGCCCAAGTGCAGCTAAACATACTAGATCTGCTGGGACACTGGAGGTGAGTCCACCATAAATGTCAAGAATCAGCTGAATAGCATTTTGAGCTCTTCATGTGGACCAAGAGGAAAAAGTGGGCCCAATGGATATTCCTGGGACTACCCAACCTTAGTCTCAGCCTATCCCCATCTCTCTCAGTGCCAGCAGCTCCTCAACCTTCTCTAACCCTAATCCTCCCCCTCTACCCCACACCCTACAAAGCCCCTCCCCAAACCTGAGCCATTGCTTCAGGTCAGGTGTGATGACATCAACCTCCCATCCAAAACCCACACTTCTGTCTTCCAATTCTGACAGCTCTCATTTTCAGGCAGAGGCAGATCAACCAAATACAATTGAGATCCGTAAGTTGAAGATGACCTGAGACCAAGGCTCACCTGTTTGCAAGGGGCTCCTTAATCTCCCCCTCAAATGTGTGCAGGTCTGACAGGTTTCCCCGAGTTAAAGTTGCAACACAACACCAAGGAAATCATTGGCCCATGGGTTTTGTATGTCAGATAGGCCCCTGCTGTCTGCTGTGTGGGATTATTCATTGTTTGTTGTGAGGCAAATTCAAACCAGGACTTCTGTCTCTCGCTGATACAATATCTTGTCATCTACCTTTTAGAAAGCTATCTTGGTCCATTTCCGTGAGCTGAAGCACAATGAAGGTTTGATCACTGGGTCTTGCAATGTTCTCACATAAAAAAAAAGACAGCTCTGCTTGAAGGCGGGGCCAAAAACATGGAACACAAAGCAAGTAGTATAAAAGCTTCAAAACCATGTTATTGGTTTGGTCATCCTAGGTCACAAAGATGGATCAGCAAAAGTTCAAAGGATCAAGGTGAACAAATGTGCTTTCATTTCTGATCCAGTGAGTTATGAGAATAAAGAATAAATAAGACAGTGATCTCTTCATTTCCAACGAGAAAGGAAGTGGACAAACATTTGGAGCAAGTGAAAGAGTTGTGTTTTGGGAGAGAGCAGAAGAGTGATAATATAATCAAGATAATTCAAATAGAGATTCATAACATGCATCTGGTAATGAAGAGCCTTCTGCTGTCCTGTAAGATGCTTTGATTTATGACCATATGAACAGACAAAGAAGGAAGAAGAGTAGGCCACTCAATAAGATCATGGCTCACATCATTTTAACATCAACTCCACATTCCTGTATATCCCTGGAAATCCTACATCACCTTGATAATCAAGAACCTATCAATGTCTGACTTGGAAGTATTTACAGATTCTACATCCACTGCCTTTTGAGGAAAGGAATTCCAAAGATTCATAACCCTCTGAGAGAAAAGAAATTTCTTCAGCTCTGTTTTAAATGGACGACTGCTATTTTTAAGCTATGAAATCTTGTTCTAGATTCTCCCATCAGACCATAAGATATAGGAGCAGAATTAGGCCATTCAACCCATTGAACCATAGATCATATATTTCTCAACTCCATCATCCAGCCTTCCTGCCATAATCCTCGATCCCTTCACTAAGCAAGAACTCATCTATCTCTGTCTTAAATATTCTCAATGGCCTGGCCTTCAGAACCCTCAATGGTAATGAGTTCCGCAGACTCACGACCATCTGCTGAAGAAATTCCTCCCCATCTCAGTTTCAAAGGGTCATCCTTTCAATCTGAGGCTGTACCATTAGGTCCTAGTCTCTCCTACTAGTGGAAACATCTTCTCCATGTCCAGTCTATCTAGACCTCTCAGTATTGTATAAGTTTCAAAAAGACTACACTTCATCCTTCTAAAGTCTATCAAGTACAGACCCAGAATCCTCAACCTCTCCTCATATGACAAACCCTTCATCATCAGGGTCATTTTTATAAACCTCCTTTGGACCCCTCCAAAGCCAGCATATCCTTCCTTAGGTATGGAGCCCAAGACTAGGGTGGTACGGTGGCTCAGTGGTTAGCACTGGTGCCTCACAGCACCAGGGTCCCAGGTTCGATTCCAGCCTCAGGCATTTGTCTGTGTGGAGTTTGCACATTCTCCTAGTGTCTGCATGTGCTCCAGTTTCCTCCCACACTCCAAAGATGTACAGGTGAATTGGCCATGCTAAATTGCCCATAGTGTTAGATCTATTAGTCAGAGGGAAATGGGTCTAGGTGGGTCACTCTTCAGAGGGTTGGTGTGGACTTGTTGGGCCAAAGGGCCTGTTTCTACACTGTAGGGAATCTAATCTAATCAAGAGTGCTCACAATATTCCAAATGTGGTCTGATCAGAGCCTTATATAGCCTCAGTAATACATTTCTGTTCTTACATTCTAGCCCCCTCAAAACAGGCTAACATTGCATTTACCTTCCTAACTACCAGCTACACCTGCATGTTAACCTTAAGAGAATCCTGAACTAGGGCTCCCAAGTCATTTTGTGCTTCAGATTGCTGAATCCTTTCCCCATTTAGAAAATAGTCTACACTCCTACTCTTCTTTCCAAAGTGCATAACCTCACACTTTCCCACATTATGTTCCAACTGCCACTTCTTTACCCATTCTCCTAGACTGTTGAAGATCTTCTGCAGTCTCCCTGCTTCCTCAATATTACATGTCCTTCCACCTATTTTGTGTCATCTACAAACTTTGCAACAATGCCCTCAGTTCCTTCACCCAGATTGTTAATGTGTAACTTGAACAGTTGTGGTCCCAACATGGACCCCTGTGAAACTCCACAAGGCACCACTGCCATCCTGGAAAAGACCCATCTATCCCCACTCTCTGCCTTCTGCCAGTCAGCCAATCCTCTACTCATGCCAGTATGTTGTTGCAAACACCATGGGACCTTATCTTATTTAGCAGCCTCCTGTGTAGCACCTTGTCAAAGGCCTTCTGAAAATGTAAATAGATCACATCCACTGACATTCCTTTGTTTTACTTACTCATTACTTCCTCAAAGGATTTGGACAGATTTGTCAGACATGACCTCACCTTGACAAAGCCGTGCTGACTCAGCCCTATTTTACCATGCACTTTCAGGAACTCTGCAATCCCATCCAATAAATGGATTCTAAATTCTTTACTAATGACCGAGCTCAGGCTAACCAGCCTGTAGTTAATTTTCTTGTGCCTCCATCCCTTCTTAAACATTAGACAGTTTCCAGTTCTCTGACTGTCTCCAGTGATTCCTGAAAGATTACCAACAATGCCTCTCCCACAAGAGGAAACATCCTTCCAACATTCACCCAGTCAAGTCCCCCTCAGGATCATATATGTTTCAATTAAGTTACCTCTGATTCTTCTAAATTCCAGAGGGTATAAACCCAGCATGACTAGCTTTTCCTTGTAAGGCAATCAGCTCTTTATGATTTATTTCACATTAAAAAGTGTAAAACAATGTAACTGACAGTGAACAACATCATAGTTCTAAGTATTTTATAACCTTGGGAAACCCCCCCACCGTAGCCATTTATTCCATTTATATAATGTGGAAGCTGAAAGATTTGTTTTGTGGTAATGTTTATACTTGGAACAATATTTGCAGTGAAATTCTGCTTCAGACGCTAAATATGAACCGTGGCTCTTTACGTCTCTAAATATTTGCGTGTGATTAGTATAGCTGCACAGGGTAGCAATATTTATGGAAATAAGCTTCTATTTTTCCTGCAGACTCAAACACGAACAAGAAATATTTAAACCCTGAACAATACATTTAGTCCTGGAATGCTTCATGGTAAAGTGGAACAGCACACATCAGGGTATAATGTTTTTAATATCAAGATAAAACAGCTGGTTGTCAGCTCCTCAGAGGTATTCATAATGTCGAGTGCTAGAGGCATGAAATGCATAAAGAAATGGAACATGAGTCCACAGCAATCCTATGTCACCATGGAAGATTTTCCGTGGCCATGGGAACAGAGGTAAAGCTGCTCAGGACTATTAGTCCCGTAATAACTTTCATCACATTTATTACATATTAATTCCAGAACGACGTTCTTTAAATGTTATATTTTTCTACTCTAAAGACAACAATGGATTAAAAGCGAAATGAGAGTCATTTTTTTTTTCCCCACTGGAGGCTGCAGGTTTTATTTCCTCTCTTCTAATAATCTGTATGCAAGGAGCGTTTAATGGAAATGGTAACCATCACACATGATGCAACAACTGAGCCCAATTGGCTTGTTTCAGGCATTTCACAGTTGAATTCTGTGAAGTCACTCTTGTCATATTTGAAAGCAGAATGATGTATGGCTGCATACAATTACTTTGATTTGAGTGGGTCACCCATCATATTTTATTTCAATCATTCCACATTCCTAAATAAATTGAAGTAGCTGGGTCAGCACGACTGACTTGGTTGCAATTGCACCTTGCAGTCAGAAAGCATTGGGTTCAAAACCCTACACCAGGAGTTGAACACTGAGTATCAGTTCAACAGATTGCTCATTCAACGTCAATGCATCCTGGGATACTACAGAGCCACCGAGCTCAGATGGTAACACTCCTGTCCAAGTTTGAAGGTGCTGGCCTCCACTCTCACTGCAACACCAACATTTTTCCATTGGGTTTCCGGACATCGGGGACTTGGGGGCAGATCTCAGGAACTGGACTGATCTAGCTAGTTTCTCAGAGTAGCCTATTATTTGCCCGACCCCCACCTCTCCATTTTCAGTCTGCATCTCAGGCCAGCCTGGGAAACATCATCAACAGCGGGGAAGTGTCGGAGAGCATCCGGACGTACAAACCCATTCCACCCCCTCCCCCCATTTTCCTCACGTCCAGCCCCTAAAAAATGTTCAGACCTAAGGGATTTCAGCACATAATCTATATTTACACCTCAGTGCAATATTGAAGGGAGAGATTCATTTTCGACATGTTCAATCATTTAGTCCAGGTGTACGTTAAGATCTATGACAAATCCAAAGAAAAGTAGAGACTGTTCAGATCAACAACACCGAGGGACAGGTTGAACACGTTGGGATGTATGCTCATTGAAGCTTGGAAAATCTTAGGAAATCTTATTAAAACATTTAAGGGACTTGGAAGGCTTAATGTTGAGACAATATTTCCAACCGTGGGGGGAGGCAAAATCTAGAGGCACAGTTTAAAATAGAGAGGTCTCCAATTCAAAATAGAGCTAAGGAGGATTTTTGTTCTCTCAGAGGACAAAATTCATTTCTCTAGAGAACAATTGAGGCAGAATAATTAAATATATTCAAAGCTGAGTTTCACAATCAGATCAGCCAAGAATGATAGGACAAGCATTAGGGCCCAAATTTATTCCTATTTGTTACAACCCATCAAGATTCTGTAGCCAGGTACCTTTGTGCTTAACATGGCGCCATAAGTGGTGATACGTAAACTTTTCATTGTGCTCATGTGAGTGCATGTAACAATAAGTCTAATTCAACTCAAGTGGGAAAAACCTCTGCCCATTTGATTCTGTTCAGAGCAAAGTATTCGAGTGGTCACCTTACAGTAATTTATTGGAAGAAATGCTTTAGTTGAATTTTGTTTTTACAAAGCAAGGCACTGTCTCTTTAGGAACCCAGATTCTGTGAACTTAGGCACTGCCCAAGTCATGTCAGCCCTTGTCCTGTTGATAGCCGGCCTAGCCTGCTATCTACTTTTTATCCTCACAAGTGAGAGATGAGAAAGATTCCATCAATGACAGTCAGACAAGTGTGTGCTTGTCACTTGTAGCCTCTTACGCAGTGCAACCTGCCTTAAAGACCACCTGTGTACAATGAGTACCTGTCAATGCCAACAGTAACAGATTCAGACTTGCACTGACATTAGAAGACCCCTTCTGTAAATACCATCTGAACCAGAAAGTTACTCTGTAATAAGAGCTTCTTGTGAAACATGACAAGCTCAGGGAACAGGCTGAGGGATTGTTTGTGTTGCTTATAGGTGTCATATTTGATATATAAAGCAACAACGTTGGTGCTGGCAAATGAAAACACAAATGAAAAATATTAGCTCATTCAGCATCTGTCAGAGAAATTCAGCAGTAATCTTTACAAACTGTTAAATATAATATCAAAATAAAGGCATATATGAAGAATTTGAAGGCACCAAAAGGAGAACACTCAGTGCGAGAGGAAGGGCAGTTGGACTTAGTAATTTGATGCCAGAAGGTCAGGGATCTCTTGCAGAACAGGACCAGTGAGTGGTGCCACTTCTTTAATTTGCTATGAAAGAGCAATGTGATGTTGGAGATGAATTTTCACCGCTTTTTTTCATATTGATACCTCTGAATTCTAACATTGCACCCAAATCATGAAATTACTTCCCTACGTCCGATTCTTCTTGCCTTCTTATATTTTCTCAGTAATGTCTGTTCTTATGTATTGTATTTTAAACTGGAGACAGTTTTCCTGAGCAGTTGCTGCTTTTTTTATATTGGTGCAACCTGGTCAATTCAGTGTTCAAGTGATAAACATAATTTGTATGACACTATTCTGTCCACTATGGTAAGGGAGGCTTTAACTATTGAAAAGAAAGAGTTCCTAACTGTGATAAAATTGCATTCAGAAGAATGCCCAGAAACATGTTAAGGGAAATTGGAAAGCAGGGTGATATGGGAAACAGAGACTTAGTGAACTGAGTGCTAAACAGGAGAGTTGGTGCAAGAGAAGTCTGTCCATTAGGTATTTCTCAGTTAGACTCTGACTTAAAACTGCAGCAAAAGTTACAATCTAATTATACACCATGTTAACAGAAACTGCTTGGCTGTAGCAGTTAATTGTCAATCAATTGAAAGTAGTCGCTTGATTAAGTTCTAGAATTTTTATTTTACCTATTTTTCTAATCAACCTGTTCAGAGATGTTATAACACAGCTTGAGAGCAAGTGGGAATTGAACCTGAACCAGGGGATAGGGATGTTAACACTGTGCCATAACAGAGCTCTCTGATTAAGTGCTTTTACTATGCTTTGAATCTGATACAGCTGATATAATAAAGGTTTGAGTGGAAGGAATCCGTTTTAAGTCCCATCCCAGGACTTGATGGAAGGTACAAGCGTGAGTTCCAACAATATTCTGTGCACTGTGTAAAATATCACTACAATAAGGGCTCTATATAAATGGACAGAGTGCTTCACAGACAAGTTGCCAAGTCTGGAATTTAGTGCAGTGGGTTTGTCTTCAGTAGTTTGTGAGTGTTTTTCTTTTGTCTCCACACTGGGCGATTGTGTCAACACTGCTGACTGTAATTTGCTGCTACATCACTACGTTAGTAACCAGTTCAATAGTCAAATCAATAAATAATCTATGGTGAGGCAGGCATGACTCCAACACGTAGAAATCTGTGGAATATCTTGACAAGAATACCAACAGGAAGGGTCTGCAGCCTGAGGAACGTTGGTTCAGAAGAGTCAGCCTGGAGTTTGAGGTGCAGTCATTAAGGGGCATCAGGCAAGTTGAGAGATGCCTAGGTCCTTTCTTCCAGGAGGAGATCACAGGGTCAATGGTCAGGGAAAGGAGGTTGTAAGTGAGAGTCAGGCAGCTTAGGGATCCAGCACATGTTGACGATGGAGCCTCAGCTCTTAACTTTGACCAACACTTACCTGTGACGGTGAGAACAAAGCCTGGGTATGCAAGCTGGGACCATGGGTGGACTTAACTAATATGGGACAGGATAGTTAGAGGAATCAATACTGTAGCCATGAACTGGGATCCTCCAACTTTGGGTAGCCTAACCTGTCCCAGGATTAAGTACAGACTGTGTCTGGAGACACAGTCAGGGCAGCACGGTGGCTCAGTGGTTAGCACTGCTGCTTCACAGCACCAGAGTCCCAGGTTCAATTCCAGCCTTGGGCGACTGTCTGTGTGGAGTTTGCAATCCCACAATCCAAAAATGTGCAGGTCACGTGAATCGGCCATGCTAAAATGCCCATAGTGTTAGGTGCATTAGTCAGGGGGAGATGGGTCTGGGTGGGTTGCTGTTCGGCGGGTCATTGTGGACTTGTTGGTCCGAAGGGCATGTTTCCA
Source organism: Chiloscyllium punctatum (assembly GCF_047496795.1). Classification (NCBI taxonomy): domain Eukaryota; kingdom Metazoa; phylum Chordata; class Chondrichthyes; order Orectolobiformes; family Hemiscylliidae; genus Chiloscyllium; species Chiloscyllium punctatum. The sequence continues at coordinate 18,259,950 of NC_092776.1, read as the reverse complement.
CACGGTAGGGAATCTAATCTAATCTCACAAGCTAAGTGTAAGGGGAGGGATACAGCTGTCACAGTCCACAAATTAAATCAGAGTGATGCTCTATTGAGAGTGTTTGAGGGGTTTGGACTAAATTAAAATGCCAAATCTCAAAGCTAATGATGTCTGGATTTTTACCTGAGCCACATGCCAATGACCATAGGGTAAAGCAGGTGAGAACATTCAATTAGTGACCTCAAAGGATGCGGTAGGATTTGAGAAAGCAAAGCTGCCCTGGATCAGCCACAACTGTATTGAATGGTGTAGTAGATTCAATGGGCCGAATGGTTTACTTCTGCTCCTATTTCAAAAGTCATAGAGATATAGAATACAGCACAGAAACAGACCCTTCAGTCCAATTTATCCATGCTGACCTAAGTTAATCTAGTCCCAATTACCAGCACTTGGCCCATATACCTCGAAACCCTCCTTATTTATATACCTATCCAGATGCCTTTTAATTGCTGTAATTGTACCTGCCTCCATCACTTCCTCTGGCAGCTCATTCCATACACTCACCACCCTCTGCATGAAAACCTTGCCCCTTCAGTCCATTTTAAATCTTTCCCCCTCACCTTAAACCTATGCTCTCAAGCTCAAGAGAGGAGGGGGAGTGGTGTTTTTGCTAAGAGATAGCATTACAGCTGTGATGAGGGAGGATGTTCCTGGAAATACATCCAGGGAAGTTATTTGGGTGGAACTGAGAAATAAGAAAGGGATGATCACCTTATTGGGATTGTATTGTAGATCCGCTAATAGTCAGAGGGAAATTGAAAAACAAACTTGTAGGGAGATCTCAGCTATTTGTAAGAGTAATGGGGTGGTTAGATTAGATTAGATTCCCTACAGTGTGGAAACAGGCCCTTTGGCCCAACCAGTCCACACCGACCCTCTGAAGAGTAATCCACCCAGACCCATTTCCCTTTGACTAATGCAGCTAACACGATGGGCAATTTAACACAGCCAATTCACCAGCTCCGCACAGCTTTGAACTGTGGGAGGAAACCGGAGCACCTGGAGGAAACCCATGCAGACACAGGGAAAATGTGCAAACTCCACACCGAGGCTAGAAACGAATCTGGCACCCGGGTACTGTGAGGTAGCAGTGCTAACCACTGTGCCACCCTGCCACCCATTACGGTAGGGGATTTTAACTTTCCAAACTGGGACTGCCATAGTGTTAAGGGTTTAGATGGAGAGGAATTTGTCAAGTGTGTACAAGAAAGTTTTCTGATTCAGTATGTGGATGTACCTACTAGAGAAGGTGCAAAACCTGACCTACTCTTGGGAAATAAGGCAGGGCAGGTGACTGAGGTGTCAGTGGGAGAGCACTTCGGGGCCAACGACCAAAGTTCCATTAGATTTAAAATAGTAATGGAAAAGGATAGACCAGATCTAAAAGTTGAAGTTCTAAATTGGAGAAAGGCTAATTTTGACGGTATTGACCAAGAATTTTCAAAAGCTGATTGGGGGCAGATGTTCGCAGGTAAAGGGACGGATGGAAAATGGGAAGCCTTCAAAAATGAAATAATGAGAATCTAGAGAAAATATATTCCTGTCAGGGTGAAAGGAAAGGCTGGTAGGTACAGGGACTGCTGGATGATGAAAGAAATCAAGGGTTTGGTTAAGAAAAAGAAGGAAGCATATGTTAGGTATAGACACGATAGATCAAGTGAATCCTTAGAAGAGTATAAAGGCAGTAGGAGTATACTTAAGAGGGAAATCAGGAGGGCAAAAAGGGGGCATGAGATAGCTTTGGCAAATAGAATTAAGGAGAATCCAAAGGGTTTTTACAAATACATTAAGCAAAAAAGGGTAACTAGGGAGAGAATAGGGCTCCTCAAAGATCAGTAAGGCCTTTGTGTGGAGCTACAGAAAATGGGGGAGATACTAAACGAGTATTTTGCATCAGTATTTACTGTGGCGAAGGATGTGGAAGATATTGAATATAGGGAAATAGATGGTGACATCTTGCAAAATGTCCATATTACAAAGGAGGAAGTGCTGGATGTCTTGAAATGCATAAAGGTGGATAAATCCCCAAGACCTGATCAGGTGTACCCTAGAACTATGGGAAGCTAGAGAAGTGATTGCTGGGCCTCTTGCTGAGATATTTGTATCATCGATAGTCATACGTGAGGTACCTGAAGACTGGAGGTTGGCTAATGTGGTGCCACTGTTTAAGAAAGGTGGCAAGGACAAGCCAGGGAACTATAGACCAGTGAGCCTGATGTCGATGGTGGGCAAGTTGTTGGAGGGAATCCTGAGGGACAGGACGTACATGTCTTTGGAAAGGCAAGGACTGATTAGAGATAGTCAATATGGCTTTGTGCGTGGGAAATCATGTCTAACAAACTTGATTGAGTTTTTTGAAGAAGTAATAGAGAGGATTGATGAGGGCAGAGCAGTAGATGTGATCTATATGGATTTTAGTAAGGCTTTCGACAATGTTCCCCATGGAAGACTGGTGATCAAGGTTAGATCTCACAGAATACAGGGAGAACTAGCCATTTGGATACAGAACTGGCTCAAAGATAGAAGACAGAGGGTGGTGGTGGTGGTGGAGGGTTGTTTTTCAGACTGGAGGCCTGTGACCAGTGGAGGGCCACAAGGATCGGTGTTGGGTCCACTACTTTTTGTCATTTACATAAATGATTTGGATACGAGCATAAGAAGTACAGTTAGTAAGTTTGCAGATGACACCAAAATTGGAGGTGTAATGGACAGCGAAGAGGGTTACCTCAGATTACAACAGGATCTTGACCAGATGGGCCAATGGGCTGAGAAGTGGCAGATGGAGTTTAATTCAGATAAATGCGAGGTGCTGCATTTTGGGAAAGAAAATCTTAGCTGGACTTATACACTTAATGGTAAGGTCCTAGGCAGTGTTGCTGGACAAAGAGACCTTGAAGTGCAGGTTCATAGCTCCTTGAAAGTGGAGTCACAAGTAGGTGTCATGTTGCAGCTGTACCGGACATTAGTTCGGCCACTGTTGGAATATTGTGTGCAATTTTGGTCTCCTTCCTATCGGAAAGATGTTGTGAGACATGAAAGGGTTCAGAAAAGATTTACAAGGATTTTGCCAGGGTTGGAGAATTTGAGCTATAGGGAGATGCTGAACAGGCTGGGGCTGTTTTCCCTGGAGTGTCAGGGGCTGAGGGGTGACCTCATAGAGGTTTACGAAATCACGAGGGGCATGGATAGGATAAATAGACAAAGTCTTTTCCCTGAAGTAGGGGAGTCCAGAACTAGAGGGCATAGGTTTAGGGTGAGAGGGGAAAGATATAAAGGAGACCTAACGGGCAACTTATTCACACAGAGGGTGGTACGTGTATGGAATGAGCTGCCAGAGGATGTGGTGGAGGCTGGTACAATTGCAACATTTAAAATGCATTTGGATGGGTATATGAATAGGAAGGGTTTGGAGGGATATGGGCCGGGTGCTGGCAGGTGGGACTAGATTGGGTTGGGATATCTGGTCAGCATGGACATGTTGGACCAAAGGGTCTGTTTCCATGCTGTACATCTCTATGCCTCTATGACTCTGGACTCAGTTCTATCACCTAACAATTTCTAGGCAATAGATTTTGTTTAAAAAGATATTTGTTTTCCTGAACAGGAGAAAATGTATTTGTTCTTCCATCTCACTGAAGTGATGGAGAGCTTTGCTTGAACAACTGTGCATGTTTTGCTGTTAAGTATATCCCCTTTGTTTTACCTTGTATGATAAAAAGCCTTTGTAGGAACATTGACGCATGACTAGAATATTAATATGATGTGCATTTAAACTTAAATTTTAAAATAAAATTGCTTTCTACAGTTGTATTATATATGCCATTATCAAAACACATTTCATTACATTATCTCAGAATAACTGATTATATGAGTGACTTTCTGACTATTAAGTAGCTAGCTCATTGTGAGCTAATAGCTTGAAAATTACATAATGACATTATTGTCTGAATATTTATACAAAATTCCTCTGGCCACTGTCTTTACAGAGGTATTAACCCATGTATTGAAATTCAAGGAAGATTTCATCTCTCCTTGAAAGTGGGGGAGAGGAGATTTTGAGTTGTGTGAAGTCAATGGCTTGGACTATAAGAGTTCTCTAGCTAATTTCCGACCAAATTTATTTTTCTTTTCTCCAAAGTCTATAGTTTTTGAGATTCTGAAATGGAAATGGTAGAAAATTAGATGAACAAGTGGAATCTTAATGGTTCTAATACAGCGAAGGATTAGGATACCCAGACCTTGTCTAACAGTTGTATACGATCATTAGGGCAAGCTTCATCTCATCAAACACAAGGCTTAATTAATGTTGCAATTCGATTTGATACAGTGACTTTTCACAGAGGGACTTCTTGAGATCATGGCCAAGGCAGAGAGGATCAAGAAGTCCTAGTCATTTGATCTTGGCAGTTTTGGAACATCATAGAAGAGCAGACCTTCTCAACCTATCCTCCGCAATCAGGTAACAGTTTAATAAAGTACATATGGGCCACAGGAAAGATGGTGAATCATCAGTGTAGTGTTGAATTGTGCTAAACACGAAGCTTCTTGGCTCAACGCCCACATGATTCTGAGTTAACTTACCTTACCCAAAGCAATCTAAGCCCACACGTTAAGGAATGGGAAAATTACCCAGCTCCCAAATATCAATTCACATTTTGTAACTCCTGCCAAAAATGTTGACTACATTAATCATCAGAAATGAGATAACAAGAGTCCAGAGACAGTGTAATCCTGCCAGGATGAAAGGAAAGGCTGGAAGGTGTATGGAATGCTGGATAACTAGAAAAATTGAGGGTTTGGTTAAGAAAAAGAAGGAAGCATATGTCAGGTATAGACAGGATAGATCAAGTGAATTCTTAGAAGAGCATAAGGGCAGTAGGAGTATACTGAAGAGGAAAATCAGGAGGGCAAAGATGGGACATGAGATAGCTTTGGCAAATAGGGCTAAGGAAAATTCAAAGAGTTTTTACAAATACATTAAAGATGAAAAGATAACTAGGAAGAAAATAGGGCCCCTCGAAGATCAGCAAGGCAGCCTTTGTGTGGAGCCGCAGGAGATGGGGGAGATACTAAACGTGTATTTTGCATTAGTGTTTACTGTGGAGAAGGACATGGAAGAGATAGGATATAGGGAAATAGATGGTGATATCTTGAAAAATGTCCATATTACAGAGGAGAAAATGTCTTGAAATACATAAAGGTGGATAAATCCCCCGGACCTCATTAGGTGTACCCTATAACTCTGTGGGAAGCTAGGGAAGTGATTGCTGGGCCTCTTGCTGAGATATTTGTATCATCGATAGTCACAGTTGAGGCACAGTTGAAGACTGGAGGTTGGCTAATGTGGTACCATTATTTCAGAAAGGCAGGGAACTATAGACCAGTGAGCCTGATGTCGGTAGTGGCAAGCTGTTGGAGGAAATCCTGAGGGATAGGATTTGCACGTATTTGAAAAGGCAAGGACTGATTAATTTAGTCAACATGGCTTTGTGCGTGGGAGATCATGTCTCGCAAAATTGATTGAGTTTTTTGAAGAAGTAACAAAGAGGATCGATGAGGGCAGAGCGGTGGACGTGATCTATATGGACTTCAATAAAGCGTTCAACAAGGTTCCCCATGGGACACTGGTTAGTAAGGTTAGATCTCATGGAATACAAGGAGAACTAGCCATTTGGATACCGAACTGGCTCAAAAGTAGAAGACAGAGGGTGGTGGAGGGTTGTTTTTCAGACTGGAGGTCTGTGGATCAGTGCTGGGTCCACTACTTTTCATCCTTTATATAAATGATTTGAATGTGAACATAGGAGGTATAGTTAATAAGTTTACAGATGACACCAAAATTGGAGGTGTAGTGGATAATGAAGAAGGTTACCTCAGTTACATCAGGATCTTGATCAGATGGGCCAATGGGCTGAGGAATGGCAGATTGAGTTTAATTTAGATAAATGCGAGATGTTGCATTTTGGGAAAAGAAATCTTAGTAGGACTTATACACATAATGGTAAGGTCCCAGGGAGTGTTGCTGAACAAAGAGACCTTGGAGTGCAAGTTCATAGCTCCCTGAAAGTGGAGTCACAGGAAGATAGGATACTGAAGGCGGCATTTGGTATGCTTTCCTTTATTGGTCAGAACATTGAGTATAGGAGTTGGGAGGTCATGTTGCAACTGTACAGGACATTGGTTAGGCCACATTGGAACATTGCATGCAATTCTGGTCTCCTTCCTATCAGAAGGATGTTATGAAACTTTAAAGGGTTCAAAAATGATTTACAATAATGTTGCCAGGGTTGGAGGATTTGAGCTATAGGGAGAGGTTGAATAGGCCGGGGCTGTTTTCCCTGGAGCATCGAAGGGTGACCTCATAGAGGTTTATGAAATCATGAGGGACATGGATAGGGTAAATAGATGAAGTCTTTTCCGTGAGGTGGGGAAGTCAAGAACTAGAGGGCATAGGTCTTAGTTAGAGGGGAAAGATATAAAAGTGCCCTAAGGGGCAACTGTTTCACGCAGAGGGTGGTGCATGTATGGAATGAGCTGCCAGAGGAAGTGGTGGAGGTTGGTACAATTGCAACTTTTAAAAGGCATCTGGATGGGTATATGAGTTAGAAGGGTTTGGAAGGATATGGGTCGGGTGCTGGCAGCTGGGCCTAGATTGAATTGGGATATCTGGCCGGCATGAACAAGTTGGACCGAAGGATCTGTTTCTGTGCTGTACATTTCTATGACTCTATATCTTGGTATGACATTTTCTATAATGGTCTATGCTGCTGACACTCTCAGGAGTTATTTTCAAAGTCAATCACCTGCCTTGCCAATGTCCTGTTTTCTCCTTGTAAGATATTTCTATGTTAGTAACCATAAGTTATTTCAAATTCTGAAAACTGTTCCACTTCCTTTCTTGAAATACTGTTAAGGTTCCTGTTCGACTACTTGCTTGAGTCATTTGCTCTTTATTGATATTTCCAGACAGCCACAGGAACTACAAGCTATCAAGATACATGTATCTGCAGAATCTGACTGTGGAATGAAGGAGCATGTTCCCAAGAGGAAAGGCTATAATTGGGTGTGGAGGAAAAGCATTATTTCCCGTACTCAATTCCTTTGATCACTCAAGCTGAATTTATGCATTCACTTACATGAAGCAGTTACATGGAGATCACAGTGACAGTATTGAGGCAGCATCGTGCTAATTATTGTGGGGTAAGGGCTTTGCTTGTGTTGCTCAGACAGCATTGCAGATCCTTGCATCATACATCCACCCTGAGTCTCGGTGTGGCTTCACAGCCGGCAGTCAATGTGATTTTCTTGCTTCGATGGTTGTGGGAGAAGTGCAGTGAACAAGGTAGGCCATGCTACGTTATTTTTAAAGACCACACTAAGACCTTGATTTGATTAGCAAAGACAAGATCTTCATAGTGCTGCCCGGCTGCACTCACAAGAATGTGAACATTTTTGGGACTTATAAAGGAATAACTTCAGATGCTTTCAAGATCAGCAGCAAGGTTAAGGTGAGCTGTATCCTCCTATTGGCTTATTCTTCTCCAGTCTGCTCTCATATTCTTTCAGCAACTCAAATGAGGAACTCCTCCTGTTATCCAACTTGACAAGACTGTGCAACAAATCCAAACAGTCCGAGTTTGCCACATTGACATGGAACATGGAAATCCAGAAATTGCTGTCATTCCCATCAGCACCCCCAGCTCCTCAAACACTGCAATCAGGTAGAAATCTTGAGAAGATCAGAACTTGCTCTTTCCACTTTTACTCAAAGAGCAAAAATGCTTGAAAAAGTTAGGTTGTGGTCCCTGTAGAGATCCATAGTCTTTAAAAAGATAGTTGAATCCCTTGGGGACAGACTTATAAAAATTGTTAGAAAAGAAATTCGGCCTTAATTATACTTAGTGATGTAACATAAACTATCATACAGGGGAGTAAGGGAATACCAAAGATTAACAAAACTCTGGGACAAGAAATTCCTTTTCAACCCAGTCCTAAAAGAGTATTTTTTTAATCCTCAAATCAAAGCTCCATGTTCTCAGCCAAGGAACAACCTCTTAGTATCCACTTTGTCAAACCCCTTCAAAACTTACAATTGTACGTTGCAATTATACCACCTGTTGTTCTTCTAGCCTCCAGAAAGTGTCAGCCCAATTTAAACAGCCTTTCAGCATGGTCAACCCTTTTCACCCCGAGAAACCAATCGACTGAACCTTCACAATACCACTTCCAATCGACTATATGCCCCTTTACATATGGAGACTGAAACTATCCACAGTATTCCAAATAAGAGCACTTGTTGGAGCAGGTTTGTTGACATTGGGACCAGGGGAATCACATAGGAGTGTTCCCATCAAATTCCTGGTTTCGGAAATAGTCCTTAATCAAACTGGATGCTGGAATAGCCCCTCACTGGACTCCTGTCCTCCCACACGGGGATGTTAATCCAACTCATTAATGAAACATTTAATTCATAGAATCCCTACAGTGTGGAAACAGGCCACTTGGCCCAAAAGGTCCACACTGACCCTCCGAAGAGCATTCCACCCAGACCCATCCCCCTACCCCATCCCTATAACCCTGCATTTCCCATGGCTAATGCACCTAACCTACACATCCCTGAACACTCTGGGTAATTTAGCATGGTCAATCTACCTAACCTTTGAACTGTGGGAGGAAACTGGAGTATCTAGTGGAAAACCACACATACACGGGGAGAATGTGCAAACTCCACACAGCCTGAGGGTGGAATCGAACCCAGGCACTTGGTGCTGCCTTCATTTAAGAATGATTATCCCTGAGCCCACCAGAATTTAGTTCTGGTCCCTGAATTTAATGGGGGCCCCAGAGTTCTCCCCTGTCTCCTGAAGGCCACACTGTCAGGTAGGCCTTTGTCTTTATATGGGCAATCAGGTCACTCGTTGTCATGGATACACAGCCCGGTCAAGGAATCTTGTACCGGGAAGGGGTACCACTGGAACCCCACTCCTCACCTTGCCTCAGAATCATCTTTTCCCTTTATCTGGAGCGCTCCGTCCCATACACTATCCTGTCCAATTCCTCTGTGTCCACGGATTTCATGACAATCCTTGGACTGGGTCTCAAAGCCTGACCGCCATTCCCAGTGGAGAGCTGCCAGCTTCTGATTGGTCAGAGGGCACTTAATATCGAGCCTTCCCCTCTCACGGGAGGGGATTTTCCAACCAGTCAGAGGGACCTCCACCACCAGCCAAATCTCCCAGCCTTGTTCTCTCCAAATGCTTTTCTATCGCAACACAATTTTATTTTCTTCTACTCCCATCTCCTTGCAATAAAAACAACATGCCATTTCTTAAGTTTTTTGTATCTGTATGGTAAGTTTCTGTGTTTCTGTACAGAAACTCCATGTCTGTCAGCATATCAATCTTAAAGGTTCCTTCTTTTCTATTCTTACTACCAAAGTGAATAATCTCACTCTTCCCCATATTTTACCCTCACTCTTCCCAAATGGTCCTTCAATCACTACCTTGCTGCTCACTCACGTAGCCTGTCTATACTTCTTTGCAGCCTCTTTGTGTCCTGCCCATATTCCCACGTAGCTTTATGAGGTCAGCCAACATTAATCCATTATTCTTGGTCTCTGTAACTATTCTATTTATATGTTATAAATACCTGAGGTGCTCTTTACAACACTATTACAGCCTTCCAACTTGATGATGCCTACTTACCCCTACTTTCTGCTTCCTGTGTGTTAACTAATCCTCTTTCTATGTTTATAATACTCCATGAAACGTTATCTAGCAATATTCTCGAAATAAAAGCATAATGCATTTTTGGTTCCCCTTTCTCTTTTATATTAATTGCATCCTAAAAGAACTCTAATAAATGTGTTAAACACTGTTTCCATTTTGTAACATCATGTTGAATTTGTTTAATTACACTGTGATTTTCTTGCACCCTTTAATGGTAGGTCCCATAATTTTTTTTACAAAGACTGGTGTCAGGCTAACAGGCCTCAAGCTCTCTGGTTCCTTTCTCCTTCCTTTGTCGAATAGTGGTTTTGCATTTGCTAATTTCATTCTGTAGGGACTGTTTCAAATCTAGGCAATTTTGGAAAATCATAATCACTGCATCCATTATATTTGCACTTACTTTTTTTAGGATGTAGGTCATCAGGTCCTGGGGATTTGTTAGAATTCCGTTTCTCTCTTCAATTTTTTTTCTGCTTATTTTAATCTCTTTATGTTATTTGTCCCTGGTTGCCCTCTTTATCTGGCATGTCGTTTGTCTTCTGCATTGAAGACAGACTCAAAATATTTGTTTAATGTCTTTGCCATTTCTCCATTCCCATGGTAACTTCTCCTGTCTCTTACTTTTCAGAGACCTACATTTATTTCTGATACTCACTGTTTTATTAACTTGTTAAAGTTCTTATAATGTCATTATATTTCAGTTAGTTTGCTCACATTCTCTTACTAAGTCAACATTATGGCCATTCTTTACTGGTTTCCAGCACAATCCTGTCTCACTATATTGTTTGCGACATCAAAAATCATTTCTTTTCATCTAATACTTGAGCATATTGTGCTCCAACTTTAATACTCAATTCATTTTTTTTCTGAAAGATTGTTTATAATGAGTTTACTATTATGCATCATGGCATAATATTAAATCTATGAAAGCTTTATTCCTAATTTGTTCCACAAAGTATTTTTCCTATAAACTGTTACAACAGAATTCTACAAGCTCATTTGCTGGTCTGCCTTCAACAATTTGGTTGATGAGAAGATTCGACTAGTCCCCCAGAATTATTGCAATGCCTTTTTTGAAACACTCCAATTATTTCATGCTTAAGGAAGGGCTTCCTCTAGTCCCTTCTTTTTCCTAATTTCCACGTATACTGGTTCTACTTTCTGATCTTCCAAGCCAGGATCTTTTCTTACTACTGTCCTTATGCCATCCTCTAGCTTCATGTCAACTCCTCCTCTTGTGTTTCCCAGCCTTTGTTACCTTGCGACCATATCTCAGTATTGGTGATTACATCAAATCCACTTAGCTCAATTTGTGCCATTTGTGCATCAATATATTACAAATACTTCATGCTCTTTACTTTTAACCAGCCTTTCATCTTTTACTATTAATCTTTGCAAGCACCTTATTCACTGATGCACAATTCCCATTAAAGCCTTCCTGTTCCAACTAATGCCTTCCTCCCATCTGTTCCATTCTATGTGTCTTTTCACAAACCATGAATCTTTATCTTTAAGGCAGTCATATGGAGGAATTTCTTCTCTCAGAGAATAGTGAACCTGTAGAATTTTTGGTTATTAGCTATATACAAGGCAGAGAGAGACAGATTTTTAATCAATAAGGGAGTCAAGGATTGCAGGGAAAATGTAGGAAAGGGGACTTGAGGATGATCAAATCAGCCAGAATCTCATTGGATGGTGGAACAGGCTTGATGGGCCGAAAGACCTAGTTCTGCTCTAATGATCTTATGATCACTTCACCTGATACTTCCTCCCATTCTGTTCGTCCTCTTTGTTGCCCCAGTTACACCATTTGTCTGGACAATAAAGCCAGCCCAGTGAAAATGAAGTCCATCCTAATGCACCAGCTCTAATATTCATCACCCTGCTATCAGGCCATACCTGCAGTCAGAATTGGATAGTGAAGTTATTTCTTCCTGGCACTTACATGAGGTCTGTTCTGGCAAGGCAGAAGTCCTCGAATGATATCTACGTGTGGGTGAGTCATATGTGCAGGTTTACTGTGCACTGGCAGCTTGTCCAGATTATACGATATCGCCCACAATCCATCCTTAGGCTGACCTCAGGTTCCCTTTGTGGTCTCATTGTCACATTGCCATGCCCAAACTCATGCCCTGTTGATTTTCTAGCGCCTTCCCTTTACCGAATGGTAATTAAAATGTTCAGAGCAAAACAGGAAGCATGGTAACTGTATTAAATCTAAGCAAAAACAATCAAAATAGAAGCAAGAGCGAAGGTTTAAACCCATTTGCCTGAACAAATGTAAATCACCCTTAACTTCAGGTCTAGAGGATACAGGGTCCAAATGATTAATTGCACATGGTACTAACTATACGTACAAAGCAATTAAAGGAACACATTTGCACTATCTATTAAACATCTCTCCAGTGGCCAAATGGTTCAGCAGCTCTAACCAGATGCATGAGCTTTAATGTTCGATTGCTGCCTGTCCTTCGAGAGATGCCTGTCAAGGTTGCGAATGGAATATTTAGATTTCAGCGAGCTCTATTGGCACGGCCAATCTGGATGGGGGAAGAAGTTATGAATTTATATCGCTAATGCCTTTCATGTGCTCAGAAATGCTGAAAACCCTTCTCCAGTAAACGAAATGTATTTGATTATAATATTGTCAAGTTGCTCACAGTAATTGGTCCTATAAACAGACGACAAGAAGAAGGATTAGTTAATCTGTTTGCCTTTTGTGGCATCAGTAGAGGTGTGAATGTTCACCACTTTCTGCTCCTCTTCCAACAGTGCCATTGGACAATTTGCATGCACTTGGACAGGCAGATAGCAGCTCCATTTAGCATCTGATGTGACAGTCACCACCTCTTGCAAAGCAACTCTCTCCTGGGGTAACGTGCACTGAAGTGTCAACCTCGATTAGGTGCTCAAATCCTGAAATTGGCACAAACGTGAAAGGATAATGAGGAGGAAGCTGTTGTTGCCTATAACCGCGACTCCTATCAGCTGACCTGGGGCAGCTGTCCGGGTTTCAACTGGGAAAGATAAATTCCAGTTACAGTTTGTCACTCGGAAGTGGTGAGTGGTCAAAGGAGCCAATCTTGCAGAACCAGAGGGAATAGATGCGAATGCAGCTGCTGGTAGCTGCCTTCGATACAAGTACAACAAGCCCTTTTTCACATTCTGGTTCAGCTTGCCAAATGCACAAATTAAAAAGAGAAGCACCAGCTTCACATCCAACACAGGTGGTGAGGAGGTACTGCCAAGAGTTTGTAGTAAATGCCTGCCAGATAACAATGAGCCAGACCTTTTATATTCACCCATGTACAATTTACATCCAAATTGTGCAAAAATGTTTTTTTCATTACCAGACATTCTCCTCTGTTTTTATTTTACAAACTGAAAAGACCTGTAAGATGCTGCAGTGAATCTAATGGTCATGGGCTGTATAATGAGAATGTTACAGCATATTTCCTTATTAAGAGAAATATTTTTCACTGGGTAACCCTAAGCTAAACATCTGGAGATATTCCTACATTCTGTCTTGGGGGTTTTTAACCAAAATCATGCCAGAGAAACGTCAAAGAAATTCCAGGGTTAAGCATACTTACCTATTTTAGTTTAGTTAAATCAGTGCACTCGAACTTTCAAATGGTGCTTCACCTGTTCAAATTTGCATTGTCCTTTTGCAATGACCTGAAGATAGATAGTATGTGATGCATGCTAAGACTTCACCAAAGCAATAGAGTCATCAAGCTTTTATACAACAAAAAGGGGCTCTTCAGACCATCATATCTGTTTTGGTCAACAACTATCCATCTGCACTCATTCCATTTTGTAGCATTTAGTCTGTAGCCTTGTATTTTAGTGCATTAGAGCATTTCAAAAGCATTTCTAAATACTTCTTAAATGACTTGAGGATTCATGCCGCTACTACATTTTTAGGCAGGGGGTTTCCAGATAGCCACCACCATCTGGGTGAACTATTTTTCTCTTAAATTCCCTCTAAACCTCCTCCTCTTGACCTTAAAACTGTACCCCTGGTTATTGACCCCTCTACCAAGGGGTATCATATTTCCCTAACTACCCACTCCATGCCTCTCAGAACTTTCTACCTCTCAATCAGAAGGAAAACAACCCAGCCTCTCTAGATTCCCTTCATAGCTGAATTGTTCCAGCCCAGGTAACGTCCTAGTGAATCTCTTCTGCACCCTCTCTAATGCAATCACATCCTTCCTATAGTGTGGCAGCCAGAAATCCAGCTATAGGCTAACTAACATGATATTACATATAGCTCATCTTGCCAAATATAGAAATTTTTTTTTGTTCTGAGGTATAATACTTTACCTAGAGAAATATGTTTGCTACTAGTTGTCCCTGTAAATATCATTTTTTTTCTGATTTTATTTATTCATTCACAGGATGTGGACATTGCTGGCTGGGCCAACATATATTGCAATTCTTAGTTGCCCTTAAGAAGGTGGTGGTGATGCGTTGTGAAATAAATTCCATTTGTAGTTTTAGCCTGAGTATGTAGTCTGATAATACTGAAAAAAGATAAGGACACTTTGCATAACTTTCCAGGAGAAACTAATATGCTTCATTGACCATTTTTTGGCACAATAGTTCATTCACTCCACGCCAAGTCATGTTGTTTTATTTTTTTCAAAAGTGATGTTCTGTTTATGGAAACAATCCTTTTGGTTTGAGCCCAAATAGAGAATGTTGGGAGAAAAGCTAAATTATAAGAATTAGAGAAAAGTCAGAGTGTAAGCGCACAATTTTTCCACAAACACTGCAAACCCTGATCATGTCGAATCAGGAAATCTTCCCTTATAGAATTTAGATCTAGATGTCACACATAATACTTACCAAATTACCTTGTTCCTGTTAATAATACCGGATTCTAGTGATGGATAGGCACCTAGTTATGTGTTTGTATCTACTGAGTGAATTGACTGCAGTTGCTGTCCTACTTACTGAGAATTCATTTTCATTCAATCACAAATTAACATAATTTCTGCATTTTGAATGGCTTTGTTTTTTCTCTTGATTGGGGCAATCCCTGGTAACTTCTTCACCCTATTAGATATAATGATTCTTTAAAGATACTTGGAGTTCTGAATCTGTTGGAATATTATCAAGTGGACTGGTCCTTCAATAACAATAATAGTGCACACTGTAAAATATTATCTTCTGAGCCTTTCCACTATCATAAATGCATAAACGTAACTATTCACACTACTTCCCCAGCAAGGTGAGTAACAAAAATTGTAGCAATAATTCTATGAGTTGGTGAAGGTTGGGGTTGGGGAGTGGGATAGTGGTGGTGAGGGGGAAGGGTGATTGGTGAAGGGGGATAGATGCTTCCATAGCTGGAGAGTGTTTTATGTAAAATCAAACTAGGTTTGCACCTCACTACAGGAAGAATTTATTGTCATTATCCTCTATAAGTGTAGGGCTCTCCGTGGCCTATTTGGTCTAATATGGTAGAGAACAGAACACTTGCTGGTCTAACTAGAAGAGGCTCATGTACTGACCAAGGTATAGTTTACTGCATGTATGTAACTACATATAGGTTACATTGATCTGATAGCCATTGTTACAGAGGCTTTGAAGAGGAATGGGACATTAGGTGTCATTCCTTTGAGATCCTAAATTGTTCTGGCAAAATCATCATCGTGGATGATACTAATGGCATGTTCTAGAAACACATTCAGTCTCTTACACCCTGATATAATAGAGAGGGATTATTCTTTTCAAATGGGAATTTAAGAAACAAAAATCAAAAAATGGTATTAGATCCAACATATTACATAACCAACTTTTTGTGGATCTTTTTTGTTCTTAGTCAATTCAGTACTGGCATTTTCCATCTGCAATAAACCTCATTGAAGTTCATCCATCTGGAACTGGCTGCTGCCTTCAATGTGACCTTTCTTCCTTATATGAAGCAACACCTGCAATGAGATGGGACTCTCAGACACTGTACCTCTCAGTTTCTCTGTTTTTCTTGAAACAGGGAGATGACTACTCTATATCTTTTTTTTAAAAGGGACAATATACTAACCTGAATAACAAAAAGTGACATTCTTTAACTAATGAATGGAATAAAATGTTGTCCTTTGAGCTTCAGTAAGTGGTTAGATTAAAGCACAAGAACACCACTCCCTTTCCATGGCTGGTTAAAGGCATTTCAATAGTTCAGATGAGACTCAAAGTAAAGATAACTTTGTTGTGCTACGCAGAGCAGATCAATCACACAGCATTATCCATGGTGCAGCAAATTAAATGGTCTATTTCATATTCCTATTATCATTTAGAAAGGAAATCTTAAATCATTAAATAGATACATGCATGCCATCATTCAAAATTCATTGCCATCTCATAAAAAGTCAGTGAATTTGTTTTTGCTACTTATTAGATTCACTCTGAAGTGTTCCTGTGTTTATATAGCTACCAGCACCTCCATTCTGAGCTGCATTCTACTGACTGAACCTGGCCAAAGAGAAGAAATGACATTAACCGCTTGAATAAGCACAGAAAACATTGGAAACTCTCAACATGTCTGCTCACATCTGTGGAGAGAGACACAGTTATAACATTTTGCTTTTGTGCTCTCGCTGCTTTCTACAGGTCACTATTCAATCATGTGCTTGCTGCACCCAGCTCAACTGTAATGTGAAAACCGTCTTCCCAGAATCATGCAGGAGACCATTCAGCCCACTTTAAGTTTGGACAGAGCCACCCAATTAATCCCCATTTTGTTCTTTAATAAGCTCGATCATTGGAATCAGCAATCTGTTCCCTGACATATTTTCCTCAGTTTATAAAGCCATCAGTTCCCCCACAGTCAGGCAGCAGTGCAGCTGGCAGAAGTAAACCTGTTTCTCTCGAAAGCCTGAGGTTCAGTAATGAAACAGCACCTAAAGTCAACCTGCAGGATTCTTCTTCAAGTCCATCCTCTGTCAGAAAGCTAAGGATTGACACTCAATTGTGATAAAACCCACTGTTTGTACTAGTATTGCTGGGTATTGTCAACCTTCCAGGAGTTCCCTGTCTGCCTGAGTTTAAAAGAGAAGTGTGGAGTTTTACCAGACAACCACGGCTGGAAATTTTTACTATTTGCCACCTCAACCACAATGTAGGACTGTTTAAAGGTTGTTTTCGGTAGTTTTTTGTGATCAATCCTCCTTTATTCTTATTTTATTTTTGGTCTATGTGGTGATTAGTGTTAGACGATACACCACAGTTGAGAATCTGTACAGAAGAGACACTGTTCTTGGATATTAAGAAGGTTTATTGCATGTTAGTAATAAGCACAACTTCATGTGGTCAGGCATAGTCACTATAGGACTCTGCAGAGCTGGATCAGATACGTCTGCTCCCTCTGAAAGCTTGAGTCAAACTCCTTGGCTCAGAAAGCTTGATCAGGCCGTAAGCCTGATGATAAAATCTCAGCTGGAGATTCTTGGGCAGAGTCCTCTTGTTATAAAGTTGCTCATAAATCCCAAGGTCCAGCAGCAGATCATTATTAAAACCTTCCCTCAGTCACTGTTAAGCTTGTGAGATGGATCCCTTTGAAATCTTTAAGGGGCTTTTTGGAAGGGTTCCAGATTGCTGATCAGAATTTTAATTTCCTGAGCAATTCCCTCAGAGTCAGCTGCTTTGGGTTTTTCCCATGGTCTGAATGCATGACTCCAGTCTCCAATATGGCAATGACTCTCTGATTATCTAGACTGTTGTCTCCACCCACAGGCTGTATGTGTGACATCAGCCGAATAGAGTGGAGTCAATTTAAGAGGAACATTAACATCATTACCTTATACACGAAGTAGCTGTTGGTGGTATAGACTCAAAATTACAAATGTAATCTAGTAAACAGCACCTCATTGTTAAAATAAATGCCTCTTCTTGTTAAGAGCCACCAGTGGTTCTCTTCTATCACCATGAGCCAAAATGTCTCATACCCGTATCGAAAGGAGGTTTAGAAACAGCACTCTAGCCTACCTGACAGTGTTTGGTTCTGCATCACATGCAACATGCCCCCCCACCCCCCGTGCCCCATCTGATCTGCTACTGGTTGTCCACCTCAAGCCAGTTAAATTGCCCCCCATCGGGTTGAAAAAACTGGAGACCACCTGTAAAATTGCTACAGGCATTCTTTAACTAAGCTCTTCATGGTTGGGTGACTGGCTCAGATAAGTGGGTCATGTAACCTGCCTACCCTGAAGCCATGTCAACAGAAATGGCTGATGCCAGGGATGGGGTTAGAAAACTGACATGTTACCATACCTTGGTAAATGATGGGTCTCGTTCAGTTTAATGGATGGTGTCCTGATAATTGGAAGAGTGTAATCTGGCCACAACTCAACTCCAAGGTTGTGAAAGTACTACTGTAGTGTTTGCACATAGTGGATTTGGAGCATGGTGGATGTCCAGAGGCCAGTGGAGAAACAGTATTGGCCCATTCGCAAACACAGTGCTGGAGTACAGTGAAAAGCCATCAGGATACTTAACAATATGAATTTGTAGTTTCAGCTATAGTATGTTAAAGAGTGAATGAGAGATTTATAGCAGACTGGACCTTTGGGTGGTGGGGTATCACCAAATCACAGAATTTTAATGATGTGGAAGGAGGCTATTGGTCCATCATGCCTGCGCCCAACCGTTAAATGAACTTCATTTGTTAGATTGCCTACATTACCCACAGAAAGAGTAAGAAAGATTAGCTTGGCAGAACTTTAGCGTTGGTGAAGGCCATGTTGTTATAGGTTGCATTAGATATTTCTATGAACTGAATAATTTTCCTCTCTCTTTCAGCTATATGATTTATTGACACCAGATTGGCATTTTATGAAGTGAAGCCAGGAAAATTACTTCTAATGTCTTCAAATAGATTATGTTTACCTCAAAATGGAAAACAAAGATACTATAAGGGAAACCAAGACCCATTTCTCAGGACTTTTGTAGCTGGGAAATGTCTTTCCAAATGGAGCCTGGGCTGGCAGGCAGCTCTTTAAGATTCCAGTTCCACTTCTATCAGAAGAAAAAAAACAAGGGAAAGAGACATCCCAATCCAACACGTCTTGTATAATTCAAAACAGTTCTCCAGAGTGACCAGTCCATTCAATTCTAATTATTACTGAGGTTTCTTTCCCATTTGATTTTCTCTCTTTAACACTCCAGTTAGTTTTATTTATTTAATGTTTTCTTCCTCCAACTTGGTGACTAAGTGCCCAAATAAAATTTGTGGCAGTAAAATTATTACAGAATTTCTAGAATAGCAGAGCAAGTTTGGCAATAAAGGTACTTTCTGTATTAGCACATTTTGAGAAGATTTGTAGCTCAGGTTGAGGTTCTGGATGTAGGTTTGTTCACTGAGCTGGAAGGTTCATTTTCAGAGGTTTCGTCACCATGCCAGATAATATTATCAGTGAACCTCTGGATGAAACCCTGGTGGCATGGCCCACTTTTTATTTATATGACTCAGACCTTTATGCATCATGGTAGCCCACAAACCCAGTAACACTAAAACAGCAACTAATGAATTTGAAGGACCCTATACAGACAACAAGCAAAAGTAATGTCATTTACAAAATACCTTGCAAGAACTGTAACAAACGCTACATTGGATAAACAGGCAGAAAACTAGCCACCAGGATACATGAACATCAACTAGCCACAAAAAGACATGACCCACTCTCACTAGTATCTTTACGCACAGATGAGGAAGGACATCACTTTGACTGGGACAACACATCCATCCTAGGAAAAGCCAAACAGAGGCATGTACGAGATTTCCTAGAGGCATTCATTCCAAATGGAACTCTATCAACAAACACATTGACTTGGATCCCATTTGCCACCACCTGAGAAAAAAAACATGAAATGACATCACTACATGAGATGACATCACCACAGGGAATGACATCACCAACCCAAGGAAACCTAAACATATAAATAAAAAGCGGGCCATACCACCAGTGTTTCATCCAGAGTCTCACTGATGATGTTACCTAGGATGATGAAATGTCTGAAACTAAACCTTCCAGCTCAGCGAGCAAACCTACATCCAGTACTTTCCATATCTTTGGTTCAGTTTGTGTTAAAGGTCTCAGCCTCTTGTTGATGTTCCCATGACTACCATAGTCCAGACTGAATTTTTTTTTAAAAAGCATTAAAACCACACTCCAATTACTCGGTTGTATTAGAGAGGTTGTACTGGTGAACTGATTCAAATCACTCTGCAGAGTTCAGCATGCCTCTCAGCCAGAGATTGTAAACCCATTGTGCTGTAGTAGGGTATTTAAGAGGAGCAGCTCCATGTTGTAAATAAATCCTGTCTGTGTGTGCTGCTGACATTTCAGTCTCAAATCCATCATTTCACTCTGCATTGTGGCCCCTCTCAATCTGTAAAACACACAGGCTCACTCATGTTTCCATCCCCATCCACACGACCAATCCAAACAAGGATCACTAATGCCCCAAAATAACCCCCAACTAGATACCATCAGCTGTGCAGGGGTACGAAAAATATTTATAAACAATGAAATTGTCATTTGATCTGCATGAGAAAGGAAACAGCACGGAAGCTTATACAGAGAGAGAGAGAAAAATCTACCTGTTATTGACATTGATTCAAAACCACTGGTTATTTTGTGAAGATGTACACAAACCCTTTTGGAAAATGAGATGAGACATAACTTTGTTTTTACACATATGTAGAAAGACGATTGGACAAAATATTTTGGCAATCCTCATTTGAACCTGTATCCAGTCCTCACAGTTACTTCAGAAAGAAAAAGCTTTATTTTTCTGATGTCTCAAAAGTCTTTTCATGTTGTAACCTGTCGCTTGTTTGGTGGATTTATAGAGGAATTTGCCATGCACGACGTTTGTCAAATGGAGAATCTAATTATATTGGAGATCCAAACCTCAAAATAAATCAACGATGTTGTGTCCTCCCAGGATCAAATGACATCTCAGCCTGGGGCAAATACCTTGGTAAATGATGGGTCTCGTTCAGTTTAATGGATGGTGTCCTGATAATTGGAAGAGTGTAATCTGGCCACAACTCAACTCCAAGGAAATAAGAGGAATGCAAAACGACACCGCTGAACTCTTTTCAGCCACTTCTATCGTGCAAATTTAGAGGCAGGAGTGCAAATGTTAGAATAAGAGGATCATTCAGCGGGCAGCTAGTTATTCATTAAAACTGTAGGTTTAACATACCTGATGTCTGTGTGCGTGAAGTGAGTGTCTCCTGTGAAATACCTGATATTTGTGGTGTACTAATGTATAAAAAGTCATTCTGCTGAAACACCCATGAGAATAGAACCCCGATCGTTTCTCTACAAAATGCTAAACTGACAATCACTCAGGTTGGCCAAGGCTAGAACAGACTGTAGTACAGCGCAGGCATCATGCAATCCCTGATAGGGCTCTTGTGGTGTAGTGGTAGTCCCTGCCTCTGGACCAGGAGGCCTGAAGTTTCTCGCCCCACCTACTGGAGAATGTGTTATGCATCTTTGTGCAGGTCGACTATCTATATTCGGAGCAACCACTCTGAAATGCACCTGGTGGATTTTGCTGTCCACAAGATTTTGTGAGAACTTAATATTCATTACCCACAGTTAACACACTTCAGCAAAAATAAACAAGTTGGATTGCATTTAAAATCACTTCCTTGAAAAGTAAAATGATTCATTTCCAAAAAGAACACTGCCAGGTGTTGCGAGGCAAATTACTTAATTGTCACTAATGCAGAACGTTATATTTTTAGCAAGTTTCCTTGCAGGTACATATATTTTGAAAAGCTGCGTTAAGTGGCATGTAAGATGTCATGTGAAGGACAAATGATGCTTGATGTCTACAATGTGAACAATGTGAACAGTCTGACAATGGGTAAACACTGTTTTCATTTCTGCTGCTGTATCAGTTGCTCAGAGGTGTCAGGGTGGTCTGCATTCCTGGAACTGAGTCACACAAGAGACGAGCCTAGCTTCTTGTGACAAAGTCAGACTCATTATCCTTACTGTGTTCAAATAAATCTCTTGCCCACTAGGTCTGTCTCACAGAAGCATAAATACAAATCATGCATTAACGATGGTCACATATGAGGGTCCCGCTTTTACCTCTGACCAAGTAGATGATGTTTTAATGAGTTGAAATCTTCTCCTGGATGTCCCACTTTCCTTCCCTGCTGCAGCTCCACCCAGGAGCTATTTAATAAAAAAGAGTTGTGGTACAGTGATGGTAAAAACAATGACTGCAGATGCTGAAAACCAAATACTGGATTAGTGGTGCTGGAAGAGCACAGCAGTTCAGGCAGCATCCAACGAGCAGCGAAATCGACGTTTCGGGCAGGCTTTTGCCCGAAACGTTGATTTCGCTGCTCGTTGGATGCTGCCTGAACTGCTGTGCTCTTCCAGCACCACTAATCCAGTACAGTGATGGTGTCCACCTGCCCAGAGATCTGTCCTAACATCATTGAACATGTTGATTAGAAAATATATAAAAAGGACTTTCCAGCATCAGTGGATGGGTGACAAGATCAATGCTGAATTCTTCTTATAGAATCTTGACAGCTTTTGGAGAAACTGCCATGATATTTTTGGACTGAGCACCAATTTCCCATTTACAGGATGTTAGGGACACTACCACTGCACCACATTTTAGGATGTAATAGGTGGAGTAAATTGCAGGTGAAAGCAGGTGTTGTGAGTCCTTTTGCAGCACCCACTGGGCAGTGCAGACAATACAGTGAATCATTTCAAAGCAGTAGTTTACAAATATCATCAGTCTAGCACAGCGACATTTTTCTTCATTCAACAGTAATTAAGGTCAGAACTCTGTGCTAACTAAGTCACCTCCAGCTTTTCCTGAGCCTTTCCCTAACCTATAAGGCCCGAGTCTGGAGTGTGATGGAATACTCTCTGTTTCCCTGGATGTGTGCAGATTCTACAACATTCAAGAAGACGAATAGGATTTACTTGCATTTGATAAGGTTCTACATGGTAATCTAATTAATAAACCTCGATCACAAGGGTGAGCTTGCTAATTGGATACATAATTGGCTTGATGGTAGGAGACAGAGAATGGTGGGAGAGAGTTGTTTTTCAAACTCGAGACCTGTGTTCCACAGGGAACAATGCTGGGTCCACTTTTGCTTATCATTTATAAAAAAATATTTAAATGATAATGTACGAGGCATGGTTAGTAAGTTTGCGGATGACACCAAAATTGATGGTGTAGTGGACAGTGAAGAAGGCTATCTAAGATTACAAAGGGATCTTGATCAATTAGGCCGATGGGCTGAGAGATGACAGATGGAGTTTAATTTGGATAAATGTGAGGTAAAACAAACAAGGGGGGATTCTTAGACAATTAATGGAAGGGATCTAGATAGTGTTGTAGAATAGAGAAATCTAAGGATTCAGGCACATAATTATTTGAAATTTGCTTCACAGGTAGACAGGGTGGTTGAGAAAGTGATTAGCACACTTGCCTTCATTGCCCAGAACTTTGAGTATAGGAGTTGGGACGTCATGTTGAGACTGTGCAGGATATTGGTGAGGCCTCTTCTGAAGTATTGTGTGCAGTTCTGGTTGCCCTGTTAAAGGAAGGATATTATTAAACTGGAAAGAGTTCAGAAAAGATTTATCAGGATGTTGTTGGGAATGGAGGGTTTGACATATAAAAATAGATTAGATAGGCTGGGGTTTTTTCACCAGAGTTGTAGGAGCTTGAGGGGTGATCTTATTGAGGTGTATAAAATCACGAGGGGCATAGATAAGGTGAATGACGAGGGTCTTTTCCCTAGGGTGGGGGAGTTCAAAACTAGGGAGCATATTTTTAAGATGAGAGGAGAAAGTTTTAAAAAGGACATGAGGGGCAACGTTTTTACACAGAAAGTGGTTTGTGTGTGGAATGAACTGCCAGAAGAAGGAGTAGAAGCATGTACAGTCAGTTCTGCAATAACGCGGTAGCTCTGTTCGCGTGCTATCCTGTTTTATGAGAAAATCACGTATTTGCAGCCACATATAAACTAATGGGGCCGGAATTGTGTTATAATCAATACACACATTAAAGGTTTGTGCTATAGGAACAGTGTCTCCAATTCATCAATCGCATTGTTGTGAATTCACATTAACAGAATGTGCATTATAGGAGAACAACCTGTACAGTTCCAGCATTTAAAAACATTTGGAAAAATACATAAATAGGAAAGGTTTGGAGGGATATGGCCCATGTGCAGGCAAGTGGGGCCAGTTTAGTTTGGGAACATGGTCAGCATGGACTGGTTGGACTACAGTGTCTGTTTCCATCTTATATGACTCTATGAAAGATAACAGGTGAGTTGTCACTTTAACCTTCTAAATGATTAACGTTACATGGCTGTATGTTCCTGTCTTCATGTACACCACCAGCTCAATCACACACATCTTATTATTAACTTCAACAGTAGTGTTCGGTCACTTGATGCAATGTCAAACTTGACCTCGGATCTTTATTTCTCCTCCCCTCCCCTGACTTCCAATCCCTGACTTTTATATCAGGAATATGTACAAAATAACTATGTTCCTGAAATTACACAAACTGAGATCAACTGATTCTGTACAGACCAGGAATCAAACAGGCCATGGTGCCACCTGTGCCAGCAGGTGAGCTTGTAAAGAATAATGTCATTTCCTTTATTTACACACAGTCACAAAGCAGTGAGTTAGTGGAAAATGTTGCTCAGATTGCATGATGAGTACTGGCCATGTCACCTCTCACTGACCACTTTGGAGATAACTAGCTTCAGATCCACGTCACTGCGGGATCACAATTTTGTCAGCTTACCTCTAATATACTGATGGCTCCAAGGACTGTAGTTATTGCATTAAGTTTCTATTCACCGGAGCCCTTTCAGGCCTTTACAGGGGACAATTATTAGGCAGGCCAGGCAGCCATTCATCTACACCTTGCCAAGACTTTTCCAACAATCTCTTCTAAACCCACAATCTCCATCACCCAGAAGTTTAATCCAGAGGCCGATGCACTGTCTCCAGATTCACCATGACAGCCTCACAGAAGGCAGCAAGATCTACTTCCCTCAGTTCTGTCAAACTCTTCAGCCGCTTCACCCTGGGCCAAGCTGTCACACCAATGTTCCTCCTCTTGGCATACCAGTTCTCACATCTGGCTATAAGGATGACTCCTGTTATCCCCCATTTAGTGGAGCATTATCCGTGCAGGGGAGTGAGTGCAGCCAAGGGTGGACTACGTATTCCAGAATGCACTCTGTCTATACAGATAGCTGCACAGACCCTCACTCCAGCACAATCAGATGTTAAGTGCTAGAATCTTGTCCTAAAGGAGTGCTCCCACTGAACACTTGGTATGCGAGGACATTGAGGCATGAGGTAGCCATTTGAGACAGAATGGGGCTGTGCTGCAAGACATGGCAAAGGCAGAAGTTGTGATCTAATGACAGTCCCCCTAAGGCTTCTGATTCCTGGTACATCTTGTGTCTTCTCTCTCCTATCTCTTTAGCCCACTACATGCATCAATCCCATCTGTTATCATATTAAACAACACAATCTAGTTGAACACAAATTTAACTTGTACAAGTCCATGCTCGCTTTCCTCAATTAATCCACACTTGTCCAAGTCATTGTTAATTTTATACCATGTTGTCATGTGTAAAATCTTTCCTACCCCAAGATTTCACTGACTGGCCTCGGAGTTAACTCTACCCCCTTTTTTGATCAGCATTTGCAATTCTTTAGCTGTCTGGTGCTTGTACCTGAGGTGAATTGAGAGATAATGGCTAACAGTTTCATAATTTCTTCATTTACTTCCTGTAGAATCTTTGGATAGCTCTCATTCAATCCTAGTGACTTATCAGCTTGAAATAATTCCTCTTCCTCAATTTTTAGCCAACCTAGTACCTCAACTACTTCCTCTTGAGGCGTCTTTGGAAACATCTGCAGCCTTGGTAAAGACAGATGCAAAATATTCATCCAGTACCTCTGTCCCAAACCCTCTGCCTCTAGGCGTAAATCTATTTTACTCCCTAAAAAGCTCTTCCTTCATTTACCACCATTTTACAATCAACTTATTCTTTGTGCTTCATTTTGCCCAGCCCTACAGTAGTGGCACTCATGAAAGCCAAGAAAATATAAGGGAGTCATAACAAACAAACAATGGATAAAATCCCTTTTACTGCAAAAATAGGCTAAATGCCTGAAAGCACCAGAAAATCATTAGCCTATCTAATGAACCAGATCCTTCTAATGTATTGCTGTGTCATTATATATCTGCTGTGGTGCAGCTGCTGCCTGGGATAAAGCCTATTCTGAATTGCTTGCTTCCAACTCCTTAACTAGTTTTACCTTCCTCCATGTTATTGATCACTACACCTTTGCTGTCTGCTACTGAAGATTCCAGGAGATTAATGTACTTACACAGCACCACTATAGTAGTGAAACTTCCAAACATTTCTGTTTGTTAATTCATTCGACATTGATTTTCACCTCAGTATCTAAGCCTGATTTGAGTCTTTGCTTTTGGAGATTTTGGATTGGATTTTCATGACTTTTCACCTGTTAAAAACAACAAGAGAACGCATTTGGGCAGACTCTGCCGGGATTTCCATTGTAGGAGCTGTATAACCTTACAGCCTGAGATTCCAAGTCAAATTACTTTTTAGGGAAATTTAAATATTTCAGTCCCTTTCTTGCAATTCATCATTATTGCTTGACTATTTCAGCATTTCAGTATTTCAGCTGTCATTTGAGCACAAAATGGCACTTGTGTCTGACATGCATATCTTCTGCTGTAAGCCATGCCAGAAGCTATTTTGATGTGAGTCTTTGTGCGGGTATAAGGAGTATGCACTGAAACCATGCAAGGTATGAAGATGGTGATGCCAGTCTGTCTGCATGGTACCCTAATTGTAATGGTGCTGCCTTCTACCTCAATACTTCAGCTAATTCCTGCCTTTATCCTCCCATACCTAAACATACAGGTGCTCCATTGATAGATTTTTAAAGGAATCTGCAACTACTCTCAGGTTAGTTGCTTATTGATTTCTGTTCATCCTGTCTAAATTTGGAGAGATTTCTATTCCTACTGCACACCAAAGCAACATCTCACAGTTCCCCATCAGTTGATACTGGGTAAGCACTCAAAGCCCGTGACATTTCAACAGAGAGGTGTACTGTAACTGCAAACTGCTGCACTCCCTGAATGTGGAGTGAGATCATGACAAAGCTCTGAAATTCATACATCTGATTCACTAATGCCCTTTAGAGAAGGGAATCTGTCACCCTTACCTGGTCCGGCCTGATGTGTTTTTGGTGCTTGTGATAAAGCACGGTGGCTCAGTGATTAGCACTGCTGCTTCACAGCACCAGGGACCCAAGTTCAATTCTGGCCTCGGACAACTGTCTGTGTGGAGTTTGCACATTCTCCCTGTGTCTGCGTGGGTTCCCTCTGGGTGCTCCGGTTTCCTCCCACAGTCCAAAGATGTGCAGGTCAGGTGAATTAGCCATACTAAGTTACCCATAGTGTTAGGTGCATCAGTCAGAGGGAAATGGGTCTGGGTGTGTTACTCTTTGGAGGGTCAGTGTGGACTTGTTGGGCTGAAAGGCCTGTTTCCACACTGTAGGGAATTTAATCTAAACATGGATGGCTTGCAACTACATTTTAACAGGAAAATAAAATCAGATTGCCAGTAATGGCCTGGATGAAAAACCTAATGGAATGTTTGTAAGATGGGTTTTTAGAGCGGCATATTTTGGAACCAACCACCTGTGGTTAACTAAAGAAGTTAGGGAATGCACCCAATTTAAGGGAACAGAAATGTTTAATAGTGCAATCATGAGCGGCAGATCAATAATCGATCAGAATACAAAGAACAGCAGAGGATGATAAAGGTTAATCAGGAAGAAGAAATGGGATATGAGAGGAAGTGAGCTAGGAATCTAAAAATGAATAGTAAGAGTTTCTACAGATATTTAAAAAGGAAAAGAGTACATAAAGTGAAATTTGATCCTCTAGAGAGTGAGAATGGAGTGTTAACAGCGGATAATAAGGAAATTATATGAAACGAACAAATGTTTTGCTTCTGTCTTCATTTTGGAGAATACAAAAGAAATTCCAGTAGCAGCTGTAAACTAGAAAGTGGAAGGGAGGAAGGAACTTGGTGAAATTAAAATCACAAGGAAAGTGGTCCTGAGCAAACTGATAGAGTTGTGACTGTTAAATGATTTCATTCCAAAGTCTTAAAAGAGGTAGCCAATGAGACAGTATATGCATTGGTGTTAATTTTCCAAGATTCTCGCAATTCAGGCAAAGTTCTGTCAGACTGGGAAGTAGCAAATACAATGCTGCCATTCAAGAAGGGAAGGATGCAGAAATTGACGAAACTACAGAGCTGTTAGTGTGACATCTGTTGTGAGGATGGTGTTAGAATCGATCATTAAAGAGATCTGCGCACTTATAAAAACATCAGGTAATCAAGATGACTCAATGTGGTTTTGTCAAAAAGAAAAATCAGCTTAACCAATTTACTGGAGATCTTTGAAGAAGTAATATGCATTGGAGATGAAAGGGAGCCTGTGGATGTATTATGCATGCACTTCCAGAAAGTCTTCAATAGGTCACCACATCACAGGTTATTGCAGAAATTTAAAACTCACAATGTTGGGAGTAACATATTGGCATGGCTAGAAGATCAGCTGAGTGGCAGAAACCAGAGCTGCTGCATAAATGGGTCTTTGTCTAATTGGCAGGATGTAACAAGTGAAGTCTGACAGGGCTGTGTGCTGGGGCCTCAGCTTTTTACACTTACTACAGTAATGACTGAGATGAGGGGAGCGAAGGCATGGTCCACCAATTCCTTCAGTGGGGAGCCTGCAGAGAGCCTGCAAAGACCAGTTTCCAACATAGCTGGCAGCATCCTTGGGCCAGCTGGCTGGTCAGCAACAGCAAGGCTTAGGAGACAGGATTGGGAATCTATGCCCTAACATCCTGAGAGGGGAATAAACTTTCATGGTCCATGAAATTGCTGCCTCTCCCCAAGGCTGGAGTCTCAGTGATCCCAAAAACACACATGTGAGGACAGACAGTTGGACTGCTGCGATAAGCTGCTGGCCCTCTGAGCATGGGTATGTGCAGCAAAGCAGGAAACTGAGATGGTACAGCTTCAGTCTGAGTCTCCACTGAAGCAGTCAGGCTCTGGCTGGCTTCTGCTTGTGCTGCATCGGTCGTGAGATGGTACATCAGTTAGCTTCCTGAGTATTCTCATGGAAATGGCTACCTCTTCCATATTGGAAAGGATGGGTTCTGACCGCTGCATAAAGTTCAGTATCAATGGATGACCCCTACCACCATGTTCCTTGACAGTGCAGCACACTCTCTGATAAGTGGCGCCCTTGCTGGTGCCTCTCGAGTGATCATCTGAGACCCTTGCAATATCACTACTGTGTGAGCTCCTCCTCTCGTGAGCTGGTTCCCAAGCTACCCATCCCCTGCGCTCTGGCAGTAGGCCTTTCACATGCGGTGTCTCCTGTATAGATGCCATCTTGCTGCTACTCACTGAAGTCAACTTAGTGCCGGGTTCAGAGCTGGTGGCTGTGAGTTGTGAGTTTAAGTCATGCTGTTTTATTATCACCGATATTTAACTCCTCTTCCATTTCACCCAGTTGTACCAAGGTTCAGATACCCTTGGGAATCTGAAAGGGGAAGGAATGAGTGTTGATTGCGGTGAATGGAGCAGCAGGAGAGGAAAAGGCAAGCAACACGTCCTTAAGCCAGCTGAAACCTGGGAATCCAGAGCAGCTGGGTCTGAGATGGAGGATTAACTAAGAGTACAACATCATTTATTAGCCGTTTCAACCCCTTGGTTGGCCATAGTGGGTCCTCTGCTCCATCAGGCTAAGAACATGCAGTCTGGCATGTCTCCTTCCAGCTCCCTGCCTGTATAACCTTGTCCTGTAAGAAAGAGGAAAGTGTCAGTGAATTGGGTGAACCTTTTAGGGTAATGTGCTGAATAGTTGACAATATGTGAAAGCTCTGAAATGTGGGTGTGCAGGCCATGTGGCTCTAGGAAGGTTCAACATGAGTTATTGTGACTTGTGATAAAAAGTTTGTGGTAAGTTGGGCTGCGTGTGAGGTAGTGGTAGAATATTTTGATGCATTCATGTAAGTTAACCACTCATGAGTAATGGAACCTCTTGCATTCAGGTCCTTGGAACCGCTTAGATGGAACCGGCCTGCTGAGTTATCTTGTCTCATTAGCTCCTCAGAGTTTGCCCTGAAGGGATTGAAGAATAAGGTGCAATCTATTCAATCCTCCAGTGCAATGCCAAGGCACCTTGGAGCATGCTCTCTGACATTCTGTGCCACTCTCAGATCAAAGTCACTTTTATGGTGAACTCCAACAGCTGCTGCAGCCAGATATATTTCCTATTTAAGAGATATAGGCTTGCTTTCAGGAGGGTGAGCTAGCTGACCCCTGGAGCAAACTTGTGATGATGTCATAGAGCTACACCTCATGGAGCATAAATAGCACAGTGAAGGCAGAATTAAAACCAAAAAAATAGACCATACTGCACTAAACCACACTACA
The DNA here is from genome assembly GCF_047496795.1 of Chiloscyllium punctatum. NCBI lineage: Eukaryota > Metazoa > Chordata > Chondrichthyes > Orectolobiformes > Hemiscylliidae > Chiloscyllium > Chiloscyllium punctatum. The sequence continues at coordinate 18,229,575 of NC_092776.1, read as the reverse complement.
CAAGATTACACAACACTCTGGAATGTGAAACAGAGTTGAGAGCAGATGGATAGAAGCAAATAAAGAAGAGAGAATAATCTTTACCTAATATAACAAGGACCCTCATGGCAGGCTGGTACAAAAGGTGAAGTCACATGATATCAGGGTGAGCAGGCAAGATGGACACAGTACTGGCGTAGTCATAGATGGCAGAGGATAGAAGGTGGAAGGATGCTTTTCGGAATGGAGGGCTGTGACTAGTGGTGTTCCACTGGGATCAGTACTGGGACCTCTGCTGTTTGTGATCTACATAAATAGCTGGTCTCATTAATAAGTTTGCGGACCATACAAAGATTGGAGTTGCAGATAGTGAGAATTGTCAGAGGATACAGCACGATAGAGATCAGAAAAATAGGGAGAAAAGTGGTAGATGGGGTTTAATCCAGACAATTGTGAGGTGATGCATTTTGGAAGTTCAAGTATAGGTGGACATTATACAGTGAATGGCAGGGCCCTCAGGAGTATTGATATGCAGGTCCACAGATTTGCTGAAAGTGGCAGCACAGGTAGATAAGGTAGTAAACAAGGCCAATAGCATGCTTGCCTTTATTGGAAGGGGCTTTGAATACAAGAATAGACAAGTTATGCTGCAGTTTTATAGAACTTTAGTTCGGCCACAATGGGAATATTGTGTATAGTTCTGGTCACCACACTACCAGAAGGATGTGGATGCTTTGGAGAGAGTACAGAAAAGGTTTATCAGGACGTTGCCTGGTATGGGAGAGTTTAGATTTGAAGAAAGGTTGGATAGACTGGGTTTGTTTTCACTGGAACACAGGAGGTTGAGGGGTGACCTGATGGAAGTTTATAAGATTGTAAATGGCGATGATAGTATGAAGTTTTTTCCCAGGGTGGAGGGTCAATTACTAGGGCACACAGTTTCAAGGTGCGACGGGGGAAGTTTAAAAGAGACGTGCAAAGCAAGTTCATCACACAAAGGGTGGTGAGTGTCTGGAACGCACTGACAGAGGAGGTGGTGGAAGCAAACACAACAGCAGTATTCAAGAAGCACCTTGATGAAAACATGAATAGGAAGGGAATAGAGGGATAGGGATCCTGTAAGTGAGGACAGTTTTAAAATGGAAATGTGGTGGCGCAGGCTTGGAGGGCCAATGGGCCTGTATCTGTGCTGTATTGTTCTTTGTTCTTTGTATAATTAGAAGATCATACCTGTTAGATCTATTGTAGTATTTAGTATTAGGTTATACCTTCATATTATTAATGTATAATGAATAGTGTACTTTGAAATCTAAACCTAAAGACAGTTCTTGACTCTGCCTTCTCCTTGACCAGTCTGTCTTGAATCCAAACTCATAGTGTGACATCAAACGACACAATAAAAGACTAGTTTCTCCCAATTGTAACCTCCTTACTCAGATGGGAAGGCACTCAGCAGCATACTTAGCACTGACTGCACGTTGCAGGCATTTGACTGAGCAGATAGGTTGAAGCTTTTGTGCTGCCTACATCACAATGAACCGGTGTGCCTGAATCATGCACTTTTATTACTGTACCTATCATTGAGCCAGGTCCAATACATCCCCCAAACTTAAAGAGCTTGAATATTTGGTATTTTTGAATTCCTGCTTTGTTTTTCTATTCCAAAAACTACTTTCACCAAGAACACAGGCTAATATCAAAAACCAGTTGCAGCTTCCAGTCCAGTAGCCTCAGTAATTAAATATCTGGCTAATACTCAGAAGGCCAGAAATCTGAGTCAACCTGTCACTTAAACTTGCTAGATTAAGTCAAGAGAGTTGACCATTTTCAGGTTGGCTGCTATCCAGAGTATCATTCAGTCACACCAGGAAAGGTCAAGTTTAACAAGAAACACAAGAAGTGTACAGCCTCATTGAACAGGGTCTCAGATTGCTGGACCTGCCCTATGAAGTTACAGCCTTATCTCCAACTCATAATGCTGCACAGGAAGAGTACAAACTTCTAATGCATTCCTTATGTCTGAAAGTCTCAGACTACTCCATGCCACTGTGCTGGGGGATGTCGGATGGATCTCTGTGCAATGGAGTAAATATCTGACTCTGTCTCTCGTATGGCAGAAAGTCATTAAATGCAGCTGAAAATGAATCTTCAATTAATAATAGGCTGAACTTTTTAAAAAGTAAGCAGGCATATGCACATAGTCATCCCTATTAGTCACTAAATCTATGATATGAACAAACTTCAATTAAAATGTTGGGTTTAGCTGCTTCAGATTCTAAACATAGAAAATGACAGAAAGCACAGTGATTCACTGAGTGAGATTGCTGAGCTTCTGGTAGGTATATTTGTAGATCCGAGAAAATGTCACCTTAGTTATGTTGTCAAATGTGTCATATTAGTTGGGATGTGAAACTAACATCCCATCTGCTAGTCCATTGGAGTTAGAGGGTACCTTTTAGTACCAGCTAACCTCCCTCCATGTGCCCATGATGGACACAGGATGGTAAGGAATAGGATCAAATTATCAACTAAGAGAAATCAAAACCCAAACCATTGCCAACATACTTGCTTTCATTTTTGTTAATAATGTATTTTAAATCTAATATTGGCCAAGCACGATTCCTAGGTTAAAGGATATTGGGTTGAAGCAACTGAATCCAGTGGAAAAGTATTTTTTTAAGAGCCTTGCTGGAAGTTCAAGAGGAAGAACTGCCACCCAACATCCCACTTTCACAAACCTCCCCACCCTCTAGCAAATCCCTTCCTAGCCTTCCTCCAAACCCACAATGCTTTGCAATGGCTAGGAGACAGAAGAGACACTGACAATGATCCCTCGCTGAAGCTGCCCACTTATTGGCGTTTTCTTCCAGCAACTTTTCCAGCGAAATGCAATCATTGGTGAGATGAATTTAGCAGAACCTTTGCATTCACAGAATTTCTAGGTTTTTCCTGCAGTTATAAGGTCCCTGCACTTCCCCACCTACCCATAAATGTAGCCCAACATATTCCATCAGACTCTCAGACCAAGAAATATAGGAGCAGAAGTGAGTCATTCAATCCATTGAGTCCACTCTGCCATTCAATGAGATCATGGCTGGGCTGATAATCCTTTATTACACTTCCCTGCCTTTTCTCCATAGATTCCCCTTCCTGGTTTTAGAGCTCACTATAATGAATTGGCAAATTAGGTTAAAGGATAGGACAATAGATTTGCAGTGACAGTTATACAAGGGGATGTTCCAGTATACATCGAATACATACATTCCAAAGAATAATACAAATTCCAAAGGATGGACCCACCATCTGTGGTTAACTAGAAAAGTTAAAATTAACATCAAACTTAAAGAAAAAGCATGTTTTTTTTTACTCATTTATGGGATGTGGGCATCACTGGCTGGGCCAGTATTTATTGCCCATCCTGAGTTGCCCTTGAGAAGGTGGTGGTGAGCTGCCTTCATGAACTGCTGCAGTCCACCTGCTGTGGGTTGACCCACAATACCATTAGGGAGGGAATTTCTGGATTTTGACCCAGTGACAATGAAGGAATGACGAGATATTTCCAAGTCAGGCTTGGAAGGGGAACTTGCAGGGGGTAGGGGTTCCCATATATCTGCTGCCTTTGTCCTAGATGGAAGTGGTCATGGGTTTGGAAAATGCTGAGGATCTTTGGTGAATTTCTGCAGTGCATCTTGTAGATAGTACACACTGCTGCTACTGAGTGCTAGTGGGAGAGAGAGAGGATATTTATGGATGTTATGCTAATCAAGTGGGCTACTTTGTCCTGGATGGTGTCAAGATTCTTAAATGTTGTTGGAGCATCACCCATCTAGGTAAATGGGGAGTATTCCATCACACTCCTGACTTGTGCCAAGGTCATTGATGAAGCAGCTGAAGATGGTTGGGCTTAGGACGGTACCCTGAGGAACTCCTGCAGAGATGTCCTGGAGCTGAGATGACCAATCTCCAACAAACACAACCATCTTCCTATCTGCCATGTATGACTCTAACCAGTGGAGTGTTTGCCCCCGATATCCATTGATTCCAGTTTTGCCAGGGCTCCTTGATGCCATACTCGGTCAAATACGACCTTGATATCAAGGGCTATCACTCTCACCTCACCTCTGGAATTCAGCTCTTTTGTCCATATTTGAACCAAGGCTGTAATGAGGTCAGGAGCTGAGTGGGCTAGTGGAATCCAAAATGACCATCACTGAGCAGGTCATTGCTCAGCAGGTGCTGCTTGATCAAGAGCAGACTGATGGGGTGGTCATTGCGTGGGTTGGATTTGTTCTGTTTTTATGTACAAGACAATTTTCCACATTGTCAGGTGGATGCCAGTGTTGTAATTGTACTGGAACAGCTTGGCTGGGGGAGTGGCAAGTTCTGAAACACAAGCCTTTAGTACTATTCCAGGTCTGAGAAATGGTCACTCGATCCGAAATGTTAACTCTAATTTCTCACCACAGATGCTGCCATACCTGCTGAGCTTTTTCAGCAATTTCTGTTTTGTTTCTTCAGTTCTACTGCCAGAATGTTGTCAGGGCCCATAGCCTTTGCTGCATCCAGTGCCACTGACCTGATATCACATAGATTGAGTCAATTTGGATGAAGACCTGTATCTGTAATGCTGGGGAGCACTGGGGGAGGCTGAAATGGATGATCCACACAGCATTTATGGCTGAATATTGCTGTGAATGCTTCAGCCTCTTTTTTAATGTATTGTGCTCTTCCATCACTGAAGATGGGGATGGCTGTGGAGCATCCTCCTCCAGTGAGCTGTTTAAATGTCCACCACCATTCACGCCTGGATGTGGCAGGACTGCAGAGCTTAGATATGACCTGATCATTGTGGGATCGCATAACTCTGTCTATCACTTGCTGCTGGTGCTGTCTGGTATCCTGTTTGGTGGCTTCACCAGGGTTGACACTTCATTTTCAGGTATTCCTGATGCTGCTCCTGGCATGCCCACCTGCACTCTCCATTGAACCAGGGTTGATCCCCTGGATTGATGCTAATAGTTGAGTGGGGGAAATGCAGTCATGGACCAGGCCAGACCCTCTCAAAACATTTCAAGAAGGTAGCCCAGCCTCTAACTTTTCAAGTTGCTTTAAGCAGGTGTAAGGTGGATATTCCAGCTGGTCAAACCACTCAGTTTTAAACAAGACAGAATTTATTTACAAACTACCAATGAAACGCAAGCAAAAGAAAATAGAATTTAGAGTACCAACTATTTAAAAACCGGAACAACATGATGTACACTGCAACGTAACAAACAATTGTTCTGATTTCCTGCAACCTTCCATAAACACACTCCTCGGTAATTTGGTAAAATCAAACACAGGTTCTTACAGGAGAGATATCAGGGAGGGAATCAGCATGAAACCCCTTATCACTTTAGCTGTTTATATTATCAGCAGCTTTGAACAGACTGCTTCTCTGTCCCCAGAGTTTCTCTGGGTCCCCAGTTAAAAACTAAACCAAACTAGAAACTTCCCTTTTCCTTGTACAAGTGGGTTTTTTTAAAAAAAGAACCTAAAAGCCCTTTTCCCTGATTGTTAGCCATAATCAAAGTGGCCCAACCCAGACAAATCTGAACCTTAGTCTTTTATAACCACTTTTAAAAATACCACGGACAACATAACCATGTCAAAGAGGCAGCACCATCATAGTGCTGGAGTTGAATTCTGCTGCTGTTGATGGCCCACATCGCCTCGTGGATACCCAGTCTGGAGTTGCTAGATCTCTTTGAAGTCTGTCCCATTTAGCATGGGAACAATGCCACGCAACACAGTGAATGTTAGTCTCAAAGTGAAGGTGTGACTTCACCTCCATAAGTGCACTCACTGGTCACTCTCACCAATACTGTCAGGGACAGATGCATCTGTAGCCAGCAGTTTGGTAAGGACGAGGTCAAGTATATTTTTCCCTCTTAAAATAAAAATTCTGAAGGATGTACCGACCATCTGTGGTAAACTAGAAAAGTTAAGGGTAATATCACACTTAAATAAAAACCATGTAATTGAGCAAAAAAAGGTGTTCACACCAGGAAATTGGATAGAAATAAAAATACAGTAAAAATGACCAACAAATGAACAAAAACAAAGAAACTAGAGTACAAGAGGAAGCTAACCAAGAATAAAGTGGATTTCTACAAATAATTAAAAAAAGAAAAGTTACAAAATAAGCATTGGTCTGACAGAAGGTATGATTAGAGAATTACTAATGGAAAATAAGAAACTGGCAGATGAATTGGTGAGTTATTTTGCATCAATCTTCACTATAGAGGATACAGGTAATATCCCAGAAGCAGCAATAAATTGGAAAATGGAATTAAGGCAGAAACTCAGGAAAATCCAGCGCTGAGTAAGTAATTGGAGCAGTGGGCTGACAAGTGCCTGGATGTTATGGAGTTTATCCTCGTGTCTTAAACGAAATGGCTAGTGAGATGGCGCATTGGTTTAAATTTGTCAAAACTCCTTTAATTCAGAGATGTGTTCTCTAGATTGGAAGACTGCAAATGTAACTCCTTATTGAAAAAGAGAGGGAGACAGAAAGCAAAAAAAAACTATAAACCAATTAGCTTAATATCTGCCATTGGGAAAATGTTAGAAGCTATAGACTTAGATAAGATTAAGATAATCAGGCAGATTCAATATAATTTTATGAAATAGAAATCATGTTTCATGTATCTATTTGAGTCCTTTGAGAATGTAAAATAAGCTGTAGATAAGAGGGAGGTGGCAGATGTACTGTACTTTGATTTTCAGAGGATTTCTGATAAGGTGCCACATCAAAGGCTATTGCTGAAAATAAAAGCTCTTGGTGTAGGGAGTAGCACATTGGCATGGGTAGGAGATTAGCTGGCTGACAGGAAACAGAGAGTAGGCATAAATGGGGAATTTTCAATTTGGCAAGATATCACAACTGGTTTGCTGCAGTGATTGGTGTGGTGGCCTCAGCTATTTATAATTTATATTAATAATTGAAATAAAGGATTGAAGATATGGATGCCAGATTTGCTGATGACACAAAGATAGATAGGAAAGTACATTGTGAAGAGGATTTAGGAGGCTATAAAGAGATATGGATAAGTTAAGCGATTGGGGAAAGGTCCAGAAATAGACTATAATGTGGGGAAATATAAATTTGCTCATTTTGACTGGAAGCATAAAAAGGAAGTGTGTTATCTAAATGGTGAGAGATTGCACAGCACTGAGATTCAAAAACTGCCAGGTATCCTCATATGTGAATCACAAAAGGTTAGTTTTCAGCTGCAGCAAGTGATGAGGAAAGCTAATAGAATTCTTTTTTTGTGAAGGGACTTGAGTACAAAAGTAGGAAGGTTTTGTTTTGGTCATACAGAGAAATAGTGAGACTACATCTAAAGCACCGTGTACAATTTTGATCCCCTTATTTAAGGAAGGATATAATTGTCTTGGAGGCAATTTAGAGAAGGCTGACTAGACTAATACCTAGAATGGTTGATGTTGCCTAATGAAGAAAGGTTGGAGAGGCTAGGCTTGTATGTAACAAGAGTTTACAAGATTAAGGGATGACTTGAGTGAGATATAAAGATTTTGACTGATAGAATAGTTGAAGAGAGGATGTTTTGTTTCATGTGAGAATCTAAAACTGGGAGTCTCTGTCTAAAACTCAGGGGTCAATTTAAAATTGATCAACATTCTTCTGTCAGAAGGTCATAAGTGTTTCCAACTATCTTTCTGAAAATGTGGTGAAAGCAGAGTCTTTGAATATTTTTAAGGTGGAGGTAGATAGGTTCTAGTTAAGCAAGGGTGTGAAGGTTATTTGGATAGATGAGAATGTGGATTTGAGGCTACAAACAGCCATGATCTTATTGAGTGATGGAGCAGGCCTGAGGGTCTTTTCCTAAGTAGTACATTCATATATGTGTAACGCCATATAAATTGTTACAAGTTCTTCATTTTCAACTTGCTTTTTTGATCTCTTCACCTCATTGGAGAATGTTCTTCAAGCTTTAAGATGAGCTCCTGATCCTAATGAGGTTTCTTGCCTAACTGAGCTGCTTTGAATAGGAATTAGCCTTGTGTTTGAATCAGAAGTATATTGGTGGAAAGAAACAATTTGACATCTTACATTGTGTGACACTCACAGCAGCAGTCAGAACATACCATCTCACAATTATAAAATCCTTTCAGACAGCAGAATCCGCTCAGTCATACTTAAGTATCCTCTCTTATTGAAAATATATAAATGTCGAAGTACTAAATGTTGTGCTGTCACAGCATTTGTCTTTTAACCATCGAGGTCAAGACAGCTGACCCAATAAACTCATAAATGGGAGAAATGGTGCATTAGTACTTGATGTGTTACACTGATATATGCCATAAATTAAAATGCCAGTGTGCTTAGAAATATCTGATAAATTATGTATTTTATGTCAGAATTAAGTATTACTTTTTAAAAAAAATTAATATAGTTTTTGAATGCAAGCTAGTATTAAAACATACATTAAACTGTAATATGTGTCTTGATTGATAAATAGTCCATAAAGAAATAATTAGGATCTATTTTATTTATGAGCATTTTGGCTCCACAATCTCCTCAATACAACAGATTAAAAGTCCTAAGGAAACACATTATTTTAGCCCATAATAACAGTATTCAGTCAAAATATGGAAAATGAAGCATATGGTATTCAGTTCCCACAAATGAATGAACACAGATCGTAAGCATTAATGGACTTGCTGCTGTGATATGTTGAAGAGTTCACACAGAATGATTGAATGTTACCGCTGGACTGGGTGACTGATTTCCATCATTGCTGTTTAAAATGCCACGAGTATTGTACAATAATTACACAGAATGGCCTGAGTCTTACTGAAAGATTAGATTAGATCACAGATGGCATCAGCAATGGCTGTAAAATCTTGGAGCAACTGCCAGGTCCATCTGGTGTTGACAGTAATCATTTAAAAGGGAACGTGGTGTGAATAAGTGATGGAACAGGTGCCAGTCTCACTTTTGATCTGTCAGATGGCAGGGGAGAGTTACCTAAGATTCGTGAAGAATGGAGTCAAAAAGCAACCAGTGAAATCTAAAGGAAGGATAGGATTGGACTTCATTATGTTCTCTATAAGAATGAAAACATCTCAGGGTATAATTCATGGGCACCAGTCACACACACCCCCCTCATTCACAGACATTGGCTGCTGATGTTTGACAGTGCCTCAAGATCCTCAAGACACTCTCCCATCCACATGTGGGATGCTTTGGAAGTACATTACAATTAGCATTGAAAGGCTGGAGCAGTGACACATTCTGCACAGACGGGACCATACTGTGTCTTAGATCTCCTCACTTATTCTCTCAGCTCTCACTCACTTAGCAATTACCTGCATGCTCACAGCATCCCTGCCATGTCATTCCTATTTGTGCAATCACACACCAGGAAACATACCTCGTGCTCAGTCAAGGGGCGGACATCTTGCTGTGCAGCAGTGCACTATGTCAGTCTCACACCTGCACCACGTACACCGCATGTGCAGCAAGTAGCCAATCAGGTCTCAGCATTCCGAGCTGCAGGCTTCCTGTGGGGAAGGAGGGATGGCAATTGTGAAAATGGGACAACTGTATTTGTAATGGGTAGGTAGGTTAATAAGCACGGGATAAAGTGTGAGGCAGTATCACTCATGGATGGGACACTTCTGGTGGGAGAGGGGGTAAGACCACACCTGGCATGGCCATTCAACTGCTCAGGCCTGGGTAAGGGGGTGGATGGGTGGGTGGAGTGATGAAAGGAGGGTGGGTAGGTCCAGGAGTATGCAAATGGCTTGGGCAGGGGTCTGGGCTGGAGCGAAGCCTATGGCTTTCATGGGGAGAGCTACCAGGAAGGTGATCTGTATGTTTGGGGTCTCACTGACACATCAAGCTGAAAGTTGGCAATCACTATGTCAAGAGCATTCACTGAAACCTTCTACCATTTCAAAGTACCAATGGCTATGACCATATATGGAGTGCACAGAATAGGTGTCTCGACCTGTGATGGAGGGCACTGCAGGACCCAATGAAGTCAGTGCGTTTAAAGAAGAATAACATTACAGGCAGACCATGCATGAGACAGGACACAGACCCTATAGGTTCCCGGATCCCTGGCCACCCTAATCCATTGGCTGCCTGTGTGCCATATGCCTCATTGCCCTGAACATTTCTGATCACTTCCTCCGGACTAACACTGTTTTATACACTGGGCACAGGGGAAGAATAGGAATGTTGGATCACCGGGACAGTGATGTCGATACAACCTGCCTTGTTCCTCTTGAATTCCACAAGCTGCAGGAGCCCCTTAACACAAACATCAATCAATCCCTGTTACATCCCTGTGTCAACTTGATGTTAGATCTTGAGCTGACACAGTTCATTCGTGGCTTCACAGAGAGATAAATAAATAGATGTCGCGCAAAACCAATAAAATTTGTCCAAACACATAATAAATGTAATAAATGTGTGCTACCAAATGCACCAGCAATGTGCCCTCAAAAGATTTCTCTTCTTTTCCCTCCCACTGCGTCTTGGTGTAGTCCCTGGTTCTGCAGCTGGGCTGGAAGGAACTCGGCAGTGGTACCCATTGGTCACAGAGATTTCATTAGGTGGCCTCAGTGGGGGTTGCGTCTGGATGGCCCAGACATACTGAGGGTCTTCTTTCCAAGGATCAGAGGGAGGTGGGCCTTATGCCGCATACCTTATGGCTCCTTCTCGGGCTGGTGACCCCTCCAACACCAACCTGTCTCCTTGTGAGGAAAGGGTACTTGGAGAGGGCATCAGATTCCCCAAACCTGTCACTAACCTTCAAGGAAAAAAGGATTAAGCAGATGGAGTGCAGTCTGTGCATCTCTCCTAAGAACCCAGCTCTCCCTGGCAGCATCAAACTGAGGCGGTTGGGTCTCATAGGACGGCTGTACTGCAGTGGCTTCTGGGTAAGGAGGGCCATTGTCTTCCTGTCTGCCACTCCTGTTCTTCCCCGTCCATGTGGATAAAGTCCCTGTTTCCCAACATCACAGAGGCCTCTCCTGTCTGGGGCTGAGCAGGAGCCTGGTCTCTGACAGTCCTCCAAGTGCCAATGTCTTGGGGCATTTCTTCCTCAGTCAGCTGCAGAGCTGACTCAGTGAGGTGCTCACCAGATGGTGCTCCCAAATGACCTAATGTGACATTCCCACTGAAGTACCCAGTGTCTGAGCTGATCGTGTGAATACAGGAGGCAGTCTTGCCAATGGTTCCTCTGAGGACTCGTTGCTGTCCAAGGTCAGGGGGAAGGAGATGGCACAAAACAAAAGGGAGACATCCCGGCCAGTGGTGTTCACTGAATGATACTGTCAATGGCGTTCATGTAAGAGTTACAGTGAAATGAAGAGTAACACTTACTCAGGTATCCTGCAGTTGGTGAAACATCAATGTCTCAGCATCTCTGCAGGGCTGGTCCTAGTCTTCTCCTGCCAGGGACAGGAATCTGTCCACAAGGGCAGAGGAGTCAAATATCAGATACCCCTCCACTCATCCAAGCCTTCTCTTGTGGGCTGTCTACTCTCAGAAAGACAGAAAGGGTGGGACTGAGTGAGGTGAAAGTAGATGTCTCGGCTGTCACAGTGTTAATGGTCTGGAAGACTGGGGAAAATGAATGTGATTGAGGGATGATGTTACAGACAACAGTGAGAGCGGTGGAGCATGAGCCTTGGTGGGAGGTAGGTGCAGTAACAGAGACAGAGTGTGAAGTGGCAGAGAGAAGAGTGTGGCACTTAGCCTGGCACACAGAAGGAGGTCATTGATCTTCTCATGATGCTGACAATGTTCTTTGATGTCTGCCGATGAGTGAGACAACTTTGGAATGCTAGCATTTGCCTGGGTAGACAGCGGCCTTTTAAACATGGTCCAGGTGCCAGGAATGCTGTTTTTTTGGTGAAATCTGGTAAATGATAAATTCTTCTCCGAAATCCCCGTGGTAAGATGGGGCTGAAATTGGGTGAGCTGGGCACTAGGGGGGCAGTACATAGTTAATGAGGTGAGTTTTGTGAGTAAAAGAAATGTTGCCAGGTCTCACAGCTAAAAACCGTCCAAACTTATTTGACAAAACCGACAGCCAAAACAATATAAGATTTAATGCTTTGAAGTGTACAGGCTTCAAAGTGTGGCTTCTCTGTTTGGAAATCCAACAAATATTCCACATTGGCCTTCCCTTCAGTTAAAAAGAAGTGAAGCTCAGGTGGCTGATGCCATGTAGATGAGCTCTGGATGAATATCAAATGGAGCATGTCAGAGCAGTTCCACCATGGTCCCTGTGCCCAGTTGGGTCCCGTTCTTGTCTCTCATGGTTTTCAATAGGAAAATAAAGATCCAAGAGTCATCTCTTTTGCTGCTTCATTTATACAGACAGGGAATGTTTGTGCATGGAGTGTATGCAGGTTGTACCGAATCTACTGGGTCTTGTATGTGAAGGAGACCCAGTGAAGGCATTAGCATTATGACAGAGAATGCTGCAGCATGTCCAGCAGCTGATCACAGATTGAATAGGTCTGGCCCTAGTTTCAAAGGCCTATGTTAGGTAATGATCTCTTGTCCTGATTATCACCAGTGAATACTTATAATAATATGAAACCATTGGATCATGGAATCTCACGTGGGATAAAGCTATTACAGTCTCATGATATAGGTGTAAAAGACTGTTAATACAGTGTGCCTTGCCCAAATTTTCACTTGATGTAACTAAGAAACAGCGTTAATAGAAATCCCATACACCAGCTGATTATATCCTTGCCTCAAGATTTCACCCTTGTCCCCATCTATCTGCTTCAAGTATGAAGCTTGCATAAATAGCATCATTACACAGCAAAATTACTCCTCAGTGTTGGCTCCTTCTGTTACAGCCATGTGTGTTGAAACTAATTGTTTCACAGACTAAATCTCTCCGTAGAACTCAAGCTTGGTTTTCAATTGGAAACACGCTGCTGCTAGCATCAGCTACCATTGTTTACCAGGAGAAGAAAGGGGATGATTGAAATAAGCATTTTGGATTTAAAGCTCTGAAATTTGAACTTGAAAAAGTGTATTCCTTTTACACATTTTATTTACGCACACTATTAAAGGTCTCTTTAAGCATTGTACTGATAGCATGTGGTGTACTACATTTGATAAGTGACATGCTAACCTAATTCGTAAATTATTAATAAACATAGCTGCACCCTGAGGTAATCAAACAACTAGCTCTCTTTGTTTTTTTTAAGTGTTCATTTGTTACTGCATAAAGAATTAATATGAATATTTTACCACACATGCCCTACATTGTTTTGCAGTTTGTGTCATGATTACCCCCAGGGAGGTGACAGAGTGTATTTAGTTAAAATTGCAGCTACAATATCCAAAGCAACCTGCAGGGCTGCTGTGTAGTGCTGTGCACTGTATCAGTACAGATTTAACTGGATAAAGGAAAATGTGGCCAGGAATGGACCTTTTAAATTTGAATGCATTTGATCATTTGCAAATATATGTACAGTTAGGGGGAAGCTTATTGTTTTGACCTTTTTTTGTATGTGTGCTGGCATCCCCTCAGATGGTAGCTGATCTCAGTGACACAGCTCGAATTTACCAGTCAGCCTAATGTCCACTTTATCAAAACTCATAGCTTCAACATGTTTGCTTCATTTTTAGGTTGCATTTAGTGAGCCCTGCTTCAAAACATTCCAAATTCATTCGAGTGCTCAACCTTATAATATCCATGTGCTCCATTTAAAAATGAATTTTTAAAAAGTCCATGTGTTTTCTAAGTGTGAAATTTTATTCCCAAAGTTTGGGTCTGCAGGTTTATACTGCCACTATAAAGGAGGAACATGAATAGTGTTCTCTAGTCACCAGACGCTGCCGTTAACCACAAAGATGCTCTGCCTATCAAACAAATGAGTATTGTGGTATATGAATTTCAGTGCCAGTATGATGCCTGGTATGTAGGACATGCATCTAAAGGACTGATGGATCATATCAAATAGTATGCTCTCTCAGCTGTTCAAAAAAGAAAGGTGCTGACCATATTCAAACATAAGTTAAAAATCACATAACACCAGGTTATAGTCCAAAAGGTTTAATTGGAAGCACTAGCTTTCGGAGCGCTGCTCTTTCATCAGGTGATAGTGGGGCATCTCCAAATCATATTCAAACATTTTGCAAAAACTCACAACAGTGAGATATGTTTCCAGTTTTAGACAGCATTTGTAAGACAATATTGTATATATGAAGAATTATGCTGATAAGCAATTTAAGATTGTCAGCCTGGCTCATAGAGTGGTGCATTAGTGAATATTAGAAGCTACATACTGTATATGAATACACAGGCCCCTGTTCGTTGTAGACAAAATAAACTTGTATACACACTATACCTGTTTCAAATCAATAAAATGAGTGAAGCATTCTCTGGTTCATTTCTCAGGCAAATATCTTGACTAATCAAAGTCAACCCTCGTGGTTTATAAGTTAATCAAAGCTTGACAGTTAACTATCAGTCACTTTCAACTGGTTATTCTTTACTACTTCTTCACCTCTATCAATCAGGATCCATTGCCAACCAATCAAAACTCTTGATTTCCCTTTGTTCGGTAATTCTTGTGAATGTCTTGACAATCGCAAAATGTGCCTTTTTTAAAGCAATGTTGAAATTCTGTATGTCCAAACAACTATTTAGAAATGTGATTCCCACGTGAATTGGTTAGCAATAAGGTGCAATAATAAATAAAGTATGTCTAGATATATATTAGGCAGTTATTTCTCTGCACTAATACGTTTGAAGTAGTGCATTGTCGGTCTGATTTATATCTATATATTAACTTTAGTGAAATTGAACGGAGTATCTGGCAAATGGCTAATCTATGTGTTACTGTAACTGGAAGAGGATTAAAGTCAGGTAAATAAGTGGCAGTCAACTGCTGAGGCACCCAATAGCCTCCTGAACCATGGCCTTTTGTGCTGCTTTTAGTAACAGTGGTGTTAAATTAGGTTCTGCTTCTGGCTTATGATGGCTTTACTGCAAGTTATGCTTTCCCAGTGATCAGGGCTACTCAAAAACTCTTAAGAAAAATCACAAAGCGTTGTTTTCCAATCCTATTAGTTTTGTGGTTGCATTCAAAGTATTAATCCATGAATTAATTGCCATAACAGAATAACATTTTTAAAAAATGTACTCCCTACTTTAAATGAACAGTTAACTGTAAAAAACATTGGTTAGAGCACAGCTACAGTATTGAGCACAATTCTGGAATTCACATTATCAGAAGCATCACTGGAGACAGTGCAGAGGAGGTTTACCAGGATATTGCCTGGGCTGCAGAGGTTGAGTTCTGAAGCGAGAGTGGAGAGAGTTTCCTTGGAGCAGAGGAGACTTGGGGGAGACATGACTGAGATACAGTCAGCATGAAGGGAACATCTGGCCTTGGTAGTGGGATTAATAACCAGGGGGCGTTCAGAGGGGATGTGAGGAATTTATTTGTTATTCACAGGCTGCTGGGAATCTGGAACTCACTGTCTGTAGAGGCAGATACTTTGATGGCATTCCAGAAGTACTCAGATGTGCACTTGCAATGCCAAGGCATGCAAGGCTAAGTGTTGGAAAATGGAATTAGAACAGTTAGGTGCTTGTTTTTAACTGGTATAAACTCCAATGGGCCAAAGGTCCTTTATCTGTGCTGTAAAGCTCCATGACTCTATGATATGCAGCCTCAAAATATAGTCTATATAGACTATATGCAGACTGTAAAGGATTACTTTAGTGCCTGTGAATGTAGATAAAGATTTTTTATAAATAAAGTATATATTATTGCAATAAAAAGAAATTCATAAGCTCCACTCACCGATATATAGATGGAGGGTCTAGTCAGTTTGTTGTTAGTTAGTTCTACACTTTGTAGGCACGTAGCATTGAGCTAGTGACTATCTGTTAGGAGATAACAATTTTAATAGCCTTCAATTAAAGTAGCCTGTTATTATACTGCTATGTAATAAATATATCTTGTGACTCTCTTCTGCCAAACATGTATCAGAGATTAATCCTTCATCGTTTAATACTAGTGAGCTTTGCCATAAAGATACTTTCGCTATCCTCTGAAGTATTTTGGCCCAGATATTCCAAAGGCCAAATTTTCATTGGAACAGCAGTTGTGCAGCAGGATCCTGTGCAAACCCAGACACAGCAGATTCTGTGGGAATTACACAAAAGATTGAAGATTCCAATGGAAAATTCCCCTGGATCTAGAATCTGCCAAAAGAAAACCTGAACGTTGAAGAGTTCAGAGGGTTCTACTTCTGTTTGGTTAAAGCTTACCCAGGAGACCAACTTTACAATTTTAAATTTACCATCTAGTCTGACTTCTAGGTACTTATTTGGCTGTGTGCCCCCCCCCCTCCCAATTTACCACACATGCCTCCAATTGCACCGCCAAAGACTTCCTCAGGAATGTCTGACAATGATCCCAACGGACCAAACTTCCTCAACCCTCCATAATTCCACCCTCTCCCCCAGGACCTGACATTCCCTGTCACGGGCTTGAATCCCCATGTCCAGACAGCCTTCCTCAGCAGCCAATCGCCTCGCCCACAGGGCCTGACAAATCCCTAATTGTCAGCCCCCATGATCTACCCCACTAGCTCGGACACTCTGAGCCACACCTCCCTGATCTATGCTAAGCACTCCATCACTCATCTGGAACATTATCCACTTGACATCTTTACCCACCTGGCACCTTAATCTCTAAAACAACCCTAATGCCATGCTTACCTATCGTATGCAGCCTTTCACAGCATCTGTTAAAGTGTTTGTCTGCGCTGCTGGACATATAAATCTCAGAACACTGCTTACTGACTGCTGCAAAAGGGGTCATAGTTTGATGTCCAACAACTGTCCTGTTCAAAGGGAAACTATGTTGATTTCTGGTGCCCTCCACATTTCGGAAGGAGCTGAGTTTTGGAATCCCTGGCCAGAAATGTGGGGCTCAGACCTAACTTAACAAAAGATGAGCTGAGTGACAATCTGACTGGAATAATCAGGCCTCTGTTTAAAACCTGGATTTTTCTTATTGTTCACTCACAGAATGAAGGCATTGCCAGCTAGGTCATTTACTGCCCAGAGGGTAGTTAAGAGTCATCAACATTGCTGTGGGCCTGAAGTCACATGTAATCCAGACAAGGCAAGGATGGGGGGAGAAAACAACCAAAAGAACTAAGGATGTCAGAAATCCGAAACAAAAACAGAAATTGCTGGAAAAACTAAACAGGTCTGGCAGCATCTGTGAAAAGAAATCAGAGTTAACATTTCATGGACTAACTGGAGTAACTTAGTCCAAAAGGACTAATTACATTCTGTCCCTTCTAGGCTGCTTGTCAAATTCCCAGGATGATATGATGTCACATCGAAGTCTAGGCTGAAACATACTGTGGCCAGAGGGCGTTGTGTTACTTTGACCTTTATTATCCAGTGGCCCCAGATGAGAAATATATCTATTTTAATGGAGGACCTGATCCAAGTCTTCTGTGAATCCACCCCCAACATAGTTAAACAAACAATAAAGTGCCCAAAATTTATGCAAAGAGCTATAATCTTAAGTAGCCTTAACGTATTCACTTTTCAAATACCGTGCATTATTTTAACAAAAGCAGTAAAACACAAAATTATACAACAAGGAATTTCAGCATTTAGTATTTGATCATTATTATGTCACAGAATAATTTCAGACCCTCTGGCTCACACGTGAAGGGGTAGGGCAGTAAAATAGTCAGTCTGTGGTGGCTATGACCTCTCTAACAAGGAAGGAGTAAACGAGACCTGATGATGTTTTATTCTGATCTTGTTCATTCACATTTAATAAAAACAAACCTCAGATAGCAGTTGTGCTGATTATAACATTACATTTATGTAGCATATTAACACCTCAAAGCCTCTTAATGTACAGCTACTTACATTACATATGAATAGATACATATTCACCTCCTACAATTTGTATTTTTCTTTCTCTGTCTCTCGCTTCTCTCTCGCTGTCTCTCTTTTTTGCTGTCTCTCTCGCTGTCTCTCTCTCTCTGTCTCTGAAATCCAGTGCCTGCCAAGGAAATGTGGGTTAGAACAATCAGCTTCTCCTGCCGCCCTTAGAGAATATACTTTAGCTTCAAGGCCCACTACTGAATACTCAGGGGAGAAATAAATACATTCTGTAACTCTTAACAAGAGCACTTTCCATTAACACAACCATTATTGCTCCATGTGGAGATCAAGATGTTTGAGAAATAAATTAGAAATTAGAAATGGTATAAATAAACGCAGTCCCTGTGGGGGTATGTGCAAGTTGGCTCAGGTCATTGGAAAGCCCGAGGCTCTTTGTTTAATAGGTGAAATACTAAGTGCTGGAATCCACTCAATGTCAAAAACAATTCTCATTCTCTCTTTTCGTTGGTCAAAGTGAAGTGAGGTACTTGAGTGCTTGTTAATAATCATAGCATTGGCAGTTGCCGCTGTGCAAATAACTATTAAACTGCTTGTAAACCAGGGGTTAATCAAAAACTATTAACCCTGTAAATACTGATCCCCTTTGCCATTCAGGGAGATTTATTTTTGCCATGCATTCAATACTACTTTGTGACAGGTAGCTTTATTCTCTAATGTAACCCTTATATTTAAACAAAACTAGTCTAATCTCTGTTGACGTTCCTCTTGAATTTCCCACCCACATCTCAGAAATACACAGACTGCTCACTGGAATACAGTTCTATCGACATGCTCAGCTTTCAGTGCTTTCAGTACTTTACCCAGGAATCTATTGTCCATGTGAATGCTTTGGGAGTGTCACTACATTATTTACTTGTGGGAGCTTTATCAGTAAACCAGATCCTACCTTCACATGTGCAGAGTGGGAGAATCTCTGGATTAATATCACTCATAAAATTGCTAGGTGTCTTTCCTAGCCATTAGGACAGCATCTAGGCTAATTGTTTTGTACATCCATCAAAGTTTTACTTGCACATCCACTAATATCATTTATTGTATCCGTTGCTCCCGATGCGGTCTCCTCTACATTGGGGAGACTGGGCGCCTCCTAGCAGAGCACTTTAGGGAACATCTCCGAGACACCCGCACCAATCAACCACACCGTCCCCTGGCCCAACATTTCAACTCCCCCTCCCACTCTGCCGAGGACATGGAGGTCCTGGGCCTCCTTCACCGCCGCTCCCTCACCACCAGACGCCTGGAGAAAGAACGCCTCATCTTCCGCCTCGGAACACTTCAAACCCAGGGCATCAATGTGGACTTCAACAGTTTCCTCATTTCCCCTTCCCCCACCTCACCCTAGTTCTAAACTTCCAGCTCAGTAACTGTCTCCATGACTTGTCCAGACTTGTCCTACCTGCCGATCTTCTTTTCCACCTATCCACTCCACCTTCTCCTCCTTGACCTATCATCTTCATCCCCTCCCCCACTCACCCATTGTACTCTCTGCTACTTTCTCCCCACCCCCACCCTCCTCTAGCTTATCTCTCCACACTTCAGGCTCACTGCCTTTATTCCTGATGAAGGGCTTTTGCCCGAAACGTCGATTTCGAAGCTACTTGGATGCTGCCTGAACTGCTGTGCTCTTCCAGCACC
This sequence comes from Chiloscyllium punctatum, assembly GCF_047496795.1. Lineage (NCBI taxonomy): Eukaryota > Metazoa > Chordata > Chondrichthyes > Orectolobiformes > Hemiscylliidae > Chiloscyllium > Chiloscyllium punctatum. Next base: position 18,209,956 of record NC_092776.1, on the reverse strand, counting down.
ACTAATCCAGAGATAATTGTTTTGTCACAATCACCATCCTGGCCAAAGGTAGCTACAGGAATGGAAACTGGAGATAAAATCTTAGAATCCCGACAGTGTGGAAACAGGCCATTTGTCCCAACAAATCTACACTAAACCTCCGAAGCGTATCCCACTCAAACCCATTCCCCTACATTTACCCCTCACTAATGCACCTAACTACACATCTTTGAACGCTATGGGCAATTTGGCACAGCCAATTCACCTAGCCTGCACACCTTTGGACTGTGGGAGGAAACCCATACACACATAGAGAGTGGTTCAGTGGTTAGCACTGCTGCCTCACAGTACCAGGGTCCCAGCTTTGATTCCAGCCTTGGGCGACTGTCTGTGTGGAGTTTGCACATTCTCCCTGTGTCTGCGTGGATTTCCTCCGGGTGCTCTGATTTCCTCCCACAGATCCAAAGCTGTGCAGGTCAGGTGAATTGGCCGTGCTAAGTTGCCCATAGTGTTAGGTGCATTAGCCAGAGGGAAATGGGACTGGGTGGGTCTCTCTTCGAAGGGTCAGTATGGACTTGTTGGGCTGAAGGGCCTGCTTCCACACTGTAGGGAGTCTAATCTAAACTCAGGGAGAAAATGCAAACTCTACACAGACAGTCGCCCAAGCCAGGGGGTCAAACCTGGATCCCTGGTGCTGTGAGGCAGAAGTGCTAACCTCTGAGCCACCATACTACCCAACATCTAGAGCCTTCTGGCCTTGGTTAGTTTGGCTAATTAAAGAACATGGATGCTGATCCAGCAGGGGATCCAATTTAACTTGATTTTATCCTTTTACCATCATTTCAATCTAAAACAAGTCACTTCAGTTTAATGAACACTAAAATTGTTGAAGAAACTCAAAAGGTTTGAGAGCAGATCTAAAGAGAGAAGCAGAATTAACATTTCGAGTCCAATATAACTCTTGTTTAGAACTTAGGAGTAAATTGCACCCAAGAGAGTTTTATTTTTAAAATGAAATGTTTATAATTGATGCTCAGAATATTTTTTGCTACAATTTAGGCGTAAAGGCAAGAATGTGAGGCGCACAGTGCATCAAGTGTTCATGATGTTTTTCAGCAAAGAGAAAGCTAGACCTTTAAATTGCAAAGCATTCAGGAGTTATGTATAGATTTTTAAATTGCAACCAAAACTAATATATAAGTTTGTACAAGATAACCCCTGTGCCATTGGCTCCTCTCCTCTCGAGTTTCTTTTTGTGTTAATTTTGTTCCTTTACTTTTCATTTGGCCTTTCCTTCTCTATTCCACCACCCTGCATCACATAAGGGAATCATTGCTCTTTAGCTTCTGCCAATTTCTCTCATCGATTGAGAGAGAGAAAATGGCAACAGTTGTTTCTTTTTTTAAAAAAACTCCCCCTGTAAAGAAGGGCAGACGTTGCTCTCAGGATCTTGGCCAGAACTCCTTCACAACAAATTCCGGCATTAAAAAAACAGTAACAGACCATTCATCTCCTTGCTATTTTGGGCAGTTTGCAGTTTGTCTGAAAACAGCAACCACTTTCCTTTGAAGTAAGACATAGCATGTGAAGCAGTTTGAGATTTTTGTTTGAGAGATGTGATTAGGTATTATCTTAGTGCAAAGTTCTATTTTCTTTGTTAGATCTTCCATTCTGTATAGTTGAAATCTATTGACAGGTTTTTAAGACTTTTTTTTAAAATAAAGCTGCTAAATGTTACCGATTGATTTTAGAAAAGAGAAGAAAATTATTTCATTTTCCAGTATACTACCTGTGGCAATTTACACCTTATTAAAGCCAACATCAAAACATATTTTAAGGTAACTTGAAAATAATTAAAGTAGAAGTTGTCCCACATGTACTTATACAAATAGGCATCTTGCGTTTCTATTGGTGTGTTCTGAAAGTCTGATGACTATCGCTCGATATTTCCCTCTTTAAATTAAAACCAGCTGAAAGGGATTCGCATGCTGCAACTAAAGTCCAATTAAGCATAAGGAAAAAATATTTTGAGTCCTGTCAAAGTAGTGACTTTACCTGGCTGAATTAAGACAAATCTTTTCCTCAATGTTATGTGACCTATAGTAACTGATACTTGAAGTACATTTTAATACATCATATACTTCTGCTGTACTTGGATTATAGAATTTTAAAGCAAAGTGTATGTTTTTTCTAAAAAAAAAGTTTTTCTAAGATACCTACAATAATTATACCATGTTATACTACTTAAAAGGATGATATTAAACTTTATATAAAAGAAAATCCTTTCTTAATAGACTGCAATTATATTTAAAGAAAATTATATTTAAAGAAAAGACATTACATTAAAAAGAATTAATCTTCATTTAATGAATGATGTTATCATCCCATGTATTTGACATTGTGAAAAAACAGTAAAATACCACTATCTGGCACCAGTTTGAAAAGTTTAAGGATAAGAAAAGAAATAGAAAAATATCGGTTAAAGAGAGCCCATCAGTCCCGAACCAGCTCGTCATTAATAACGCTTGCACTGCCATTCCTCCACCAGTGCTTTGCTGCTATCTACACCTGACCCAACCAACATTGAAGTCACTCTTCACATGGCCATCCTTCACCCTGGGATCGAGTCTTCTCCACCAACACCTCAATCCTGCCAGACCCACCAGCATCAGAGCCACATCTCTCACTGCTAAGCCAACCTTGGCAATGTGGCTGTGATGCCCTTCCGCCACCTCTAGCACCGGGCCCAACCAACGACAAAGTTGCCAAATCTTAGGTGCCATCTTCTATTGCTGGGTGTTAACCACTGACGTTGCCTCCACCGGTGTAGCAAAATCCGATTCCGAAGCCAGGTCCTGATAACTTCGATTTATGCTATCTCTTATAACAGAGCTAGGTTGAAATGTATAAACTATGGAATATCTGATTCAAAGGTGTCTAAAATTGAGAGGACAGTAGCATCACGATTATGTTACAGGACCAAGGTCCAGAGGGCAGGGACAAATGGTCCAGAGACATGGCTTAGCTTTACGTGGAGGGTGGAAAGGTCAGTGGCTTCACCCACAATGCAAAGTCAGGATGAGCCGTCCTCCACACTGCTGGCTTACACAGCTGCCATTTTACAGCTGTCAGGCCAGTCGCTAAATTGCTTTCCACTTCATTCCACTCTCTCCCGGAAAGTTACAACTTCTAATCAAGCTCAAATTTCCCCATCTACCATGGAGGCATTCAAACCCATGTCCATGTTAGCCTGGCTTCCTAGTCCAGTGACTTTATGACCGCACCAACGCTTTTTAAGTGGGCTGGCACAGACTCAATGGGCCGAATAGCCTCTTTCTGCACTGTTGGGATTCTGTGAGAGTTGCCAGAAAATCAAATGGCCAGCAGCTCATTTGAGCCAGCAGCTGTGCCATGAGGAGCAATGGCCATTGGTGGGACTGAATTTGGCCCTGAAGATGGAGAATGTGAAGCCCAGACTAATCGGAAACAGAATTAGGCCAAGATCACCAGAGTGGGGAGGGGGAGGGAAAACTCAGGGAGAGGGTTAACATCAGGGCTCCCATTGGCATTGGGTGTTTGAACAGGAGACACTCTCCTTAGTGTTGTCTGACAGGGAATTACAACTCACCAGTGACCAGAAGAATAAGCAGACGTGCAAGGGCATTATCATGGTCTTCAGTACAGGTTGTGTATCTGCAGAACCTAGGAACATAAGAAATAAGAGAAGGGTAGGCTCATCAGCCCCTCAAGCCTGCCCCTTCATTCCACAAAACCACGGCCTCAACTCCCGTTTTGTGCCATCTCTTCAGAGCTCTCAACTCAATATTTGAAAAATATGTCTACCTCCTCTTTGAATACTTCCAATTATCCACCTTTCTTGGGTGGAGAATTCCAGACTTGCACTCTCCTCAGATAGAAAAAAATTCCTTATGTCTTAGTTTTAAATCAGTACCCCCTTATTCTGTAACTGCATCCCTTAGTTTGCAATTCTCTGACTTATGGGACTATCTTCTCAACATCTACCTTGTCAATCCCCACCCCCCCAGAATCTTTTATGTTTCAAGATCACCCCTCAATCTTCTAAACTCTAATGAATAAAAGTCTAAACTGTCTACTCAAACTTGTAAAGCAACCCTTTCAAACCAAGAATTAGCCCAGTGAATCTCTTTTGAATTGTCTCCAATGCCAATAAATTCCTTCTTGAAAATGAGGCCCAAAACTGTGCACAGAACTCAAGATGCAACCTCACACACGCCCGATTCACTTTGCAACAAGACATCCTTATTTTTAAATTCCAACCCCAGCAAAACAAAGGCCAAAATTTGATCTGTTTTCTTAATTATTTGCTGCACCTGCATGCTGGCTTTTTGTGTCACACCGAAGAATGGTGAGAACTCTCTGGACTGACAATTTTCAGTCTCTTTCCATTTAAATATTAGTCTGCCCTTTGCTTCTTCCTACAAAAATACATGACCTCCAATGTTCGTACATTAAACTCCATCTGCCAATGTTTTTCCCACTCATCCAACCCATCAATATCGCCTCGCAGATTCCTTATGACCTCATCACAGTATGGTCTCACACCTATTTTTGTATTATCAGTAAACTTGGATATATTACATTCCAACTCCAACTCCAAGGCATTACTAGAGATAGTAAATAATTGAGGCCCTGGGACTGATCTTGGGAGTGCTCCACTAGTTAGTTTTCTAATCCAAAGAAGACACATCAACCCCAAGTCTCTGTTTTCTGTGTGTTAACCAATCCTCAAATCTTGCTAGTGTATTACCCACAATACCAGGAGATCCCATCTTGTGCAGTAATCTTTTAAGTCGCTCCTTATAGAGTGCCTTCTAGAAATCCAAACACACTACATTTACTGGTTCCTCTTTATCAACTCTGCTGAGAGTCATTGAGTCATCGAGATGTACAGCATGGAAACAGAACATTTGGTCTAGCCCATCCATGCCGACCAGATATCCAAACCTAATCCCTCCAAACCCTTCCTATTCATATACCCATGCAGATGTCTTTTAAATGTTGCAATTGTACCAGCCTCCACCACTTCCTCTGAGAGCTCATTCCATACACACACCACCCTCTGTGCAAAAAGGTTGCCCCTTAGGTCCCTCTTATAACTTTCCCGTCTCACCCTAAACCTATGCCCTCTAGTTCTGGACTCCCCCAAGGAAAAGACTTTGTCTATTTACCATATCCATGCCCCTCATGATTTTATAAACCTCTATAAGGTCACCCCTCAGCCTCATATGCTCCAGGGAAAACAGCCCCAGCCTATTCAGCCTCTCCCTATAGCTCAAATCCTCCAACTCTGGCAATATCCTTGTAAATTTTTTCTGAACCCTTTCAAGTTTCACAACATCCTTCTGATAGGATGGAGACCAGAATTGCACACAATATTCCACAAGTGGCTAAAAGCAGCAACATGATCTCCCAACTCCTGTACTCAATACTTTGACCAATAAAGAAAAGCATACCAAATGCTGCCTTCACTATCCTATCTACCTGTGACTCCACTTTAAAGGAGCAATGAACTTGCACTCCAAGGTCTCTTTGTTCAGCAACATTCCCTAGGACCTTACCATTAAGTGTATAAGTCCTGCTAAGATTTGCTTTCCCAAAATGCAGCACCTCGCATTTATCTAAATTAAACTCCATCTGCCACTCCTCAGCCCATTGGCCCATCTGATCATGATCCCATTGTAATCTGAGGTTATCTTCTTCACTGTCCACTACACCTCCAATTTTGGTGTCATCTGCAAACTTACTAACTGTACCTCTTAAGCTCACATCCAAATCATTTATGTAAATGATGAAAGTAGTGGACCCAGCACCGATCCTTGTGGCACTCCACTGGTCACAGGCCTCCAGTCTGAAAAGCAACCCTCCACCACCACCCTCTGTCATCCACCTTTGAGCCAGTTCTGTATCCAAATGGCTAGTTCTCCCTGTATTCCGTGAGATCTAACCTTGCTAATCAGTCTCCCATGGGGAACCTTGTCAAAAGCCTTACTGAAGGCCATATAGATCACATCTACCACTCTGCCCTCATCGATCTTCTTTGTTACTTTTTCAAAAAACTCAATCAAGTTTGTGAGACATAATTTCCCATGTACAAAGCCATGTTGACTATCCCTAATCAGTCCTTGCCTTTCCAAATACATGTACATCCTGTACCTCAGGATTCCCTCCAACAACTTGCCCACCACTGATGTCAGGCTCACTGGTCTATAGTTCTCTGGCTTGTCCTTACCACCTTACAGTAATAATGTTAGTCAACCTCCAATTTTCTGGCACTTCACCTGTGACTATCGATGATTCAAATATCTCAGCAAGAGGCCCAGCAATCACTTCTCTAGCTTCCCACAGAATTCTTGGGTACACCTGATCAGGTCCTGGGGATTTATCTACCTTTTTCATTTCAAGACATCCAGCGCTTTCTCCTCTGTAATATGGACATTTTTCAAGATGTCACCATCTATTTCCCTACATTCTATATCTTCCATGTCCTTTTCCACAGTAAACACTGATGCAAAATACTCATTTAGTATCTCCCCCTATCTCCTGTGACTCCACACAAAGTTTGCCTTGCTGATCTTTGAGGGGCCCTATTCATTCCCTTATTACCCTTTTGTCATTAATGTATTTGTAAAAACCCTTTGGATACTCATTAACCCAATTTGCCAAAACTATCAGATGTCCCCTTTCTGTCCTTCTAATTTTCCTCTTAAATATACTCCTACTGCCTTTATACTCTTCTAAGGATTCACTTGATCTATCTTACCTGTATCTGACACATGCTTCCTTCTTTTCCTTAACCAAACCCTCAATTTCTCTGGTCATCCAGTATTCCCTGCACCTTCCAGCCTTTCCTTTCACCCAAACAAAAATATACTGTCTTTGGGCTCTCGTTAGTTCTTGCCAGATACTGTCAAAATTAGCCTTTTTCCAATTTAGAACTTCAACTTTTAGGTCTGGACTATCCTTTCCATCACTATTTTAAAACTAATAGAATTATGGTCACTTGCCACAAAGTGCTCTCCCACTGACACCTCAGTCACCTGCCCTGCCTTATTTCCCAAGAGTAGGTCATGTTTTGCACCTTCTCTAGTAGGTACATCCACATACTGAATCAGAAAACTTTCTTGCACAGTCTTAATCAATTCCTCTCCATGTAAATGCTTAACACTATGGCAGTCCCAGTCTATGTTTGGAAGATTAAAATCCCCTACCATAACCACCCTATTATTCTTACAGATAACTGAAATCTAGTTACAAATTTGTTTCTCAATTTCCCTCTGACTATTAGGGTGTCTATAATACAATCCCAATAAGGTGATCGTCCCTTTCTTATTTCTCAGTTCCACACAAATAACTTCCCTGGTTGTATTTCTGGGAATATCCTCCCTCAGTACAGCTGTAATGCTATCCCTTCTCAAAAACGCCCCTGCCCCTCCTCTCTTGCCTCCCTTTCTGTCCTTCCTGCAGCATTTGTATCCTGGAACATTAAGCTGCCAGTCCTGTCCATCCCTGAGCCATGCTTCTGTATTTGCTATGATATCCCAGTCCCATATTCCTAACCATGCCCTGAGTTCATCTGCCTTCCCTGTTAGGCCTCTTGCATTGAAATAAATGCAGTTTAATTTATCAGTCCTACCTTGTTCTCTGCTTTGTCCCTGCCTGTCCTGACTGCTTGACTCGCTTTTGTTCTCAACTGTACCAGTCTCAGATTGACCTCTTGCCTCACTATCTCCCTGGATCCCATTCCCCCCCCCACCAGCTCCTGAGCAGCTCTAGAAGATCTCCCTGCCAGTATATTAGTCCCCTTCCAATTCAGGTGTAATCCGTCCTTCTTGTACAGGTCACTTCCATCCCAGAAGAGATTTAATGATCCAAAAATGTGAATCCTTCTCCTATACACCAGCAAATTAGTCATGCATTCATCTGCTCTATCCTCCTATTCCTAAACTCATTAGCTCGTAGCACCTGGAGTAATCCAGATATTACCCTCGAGGACCACCTTTTTGAATTCCTGCCTAACTCTCTCTATCCTCCCTTCAGAATCTCATCCTTTTCCCTACCTATGTGTACAATGACATCCTGCTGGTCTCTCTTCCATTTGAGAACATCCTGCACCCTCTCTGAGACATCCTTGATTCTGGCACTAGAGAGGCAACACACAATTCTGATTTTTCGCTGCTAGCCACAGAAACATCTGTCTGTGCCCCTGACTAGAGAGTCCCCTAACACAATCTATTACTTAGAACCCAACGTACCCCTCATTACTTTACAGCCAGTCTTGATACCAGACACTTGGCTGTTTGTGCTACTTCCCCTGAAAGTCCATCACCCCCTACATTTTTCAAAATAGCATACTTGCTTGAAATAAGAATAGCCACAGCAGACTCCTGTACAACCGCCTACCTCTCCTACCTTTCTTGGAGCTAACCCATTTACTTGACTGTATCTGCGGCTTTTCTCCCTTCCTATAACTGCCATCCATCGTATCCTCCTCCTCTTGTAAATTCCTCATTACCTCTAACTGTCGGTCCAACCAATCCATTTGATATGACAGGATTTGCAACCAATGACATTTATTGCAGATATAATCCTCAGTAACCCTAAACTCTCCCAAATCTCCCACATCCGACAAGAAGAATATATCACTCTAATAAAGGCCATTTTTCTCCTTCTAATTTACAGGCCCAGAAAATAGTACCATCTTATTGCTCTACAAAACACTGCTCCAGGCTAACTTAGTACTTATGGTGTATATTTTTAAAATTTAATCAAGAGACAGATCCCAATAAAAACATATAATCAAGAAAGAACCCACTCTACTCATTCATGTATATTTACAGCAAGGCTATACTTGAAACTATTTACTTATCTGTTTCAGTGGTGTGACCTCTCCCAAACAGGTTCCTCTCAGATCAATTGTGAATTTCGCTGTTTGTTAAGTTTTCCTAGACATACTCCGATATCCAGCAATACATGAATTCAAGCAGCAAAGGCAGTAACTGTGCAGATTCACTGCTGTGTCAGTTAGCAGTGTAGGTTTCTTTCTCTCTCTCCCTTACATAGCATGAGTTTGCTGCCTTTGACTGTCTCTCGCCATTTTAAAAGATTAGAAGATTTGACTTTTTTTCCTCCAAAGTTCCAAAACAATGCAACAGCATTTAAAACAGTAATTGCTGCTCCTCGATTTCGAGGAAATTATCTCCAACACCTAAAATACGTCAAAAAAGGAGCAGCTTGTTACAGCCAGAAATGTTTCCCATCCTCCATCTTGGATTACCCAGAATGCAAGTTTGTTCTGGTCTCAAAGAATTCTAAAACATAATTTCCCTTTCATGCAACCATGTTGAATCTGTTTAATTGGATTAAGCTCCTGGTAGTTACCTATCAACCTGTAACTGGTTGATATTCAAAAAAATGAAACTAAACACGAGGAAATATGCTAAAGGATGAAAAGCTAAAATAAACCATAGACTGCCGTAGAAATAACAAATAAAGAACAGATATTAAGTATGAGCATTTAGTTGGTTATGCTGCTGGTGTACTGACAATGTCACTTGTAAGAACATGATAATGACTGCTTTATAACCTCTGAAACACATTGGCACAGATAACAATACCCCAATATAATCTTGGCACCTTAAAGCCTGGTTAATTTAAACTCTTTGCTGAAAGGTATGTATGAATTTTACAGCAGTATAAAAGAATTGCTAAGTTCTTGGTCTGACTGGATAACCTACAAGTACGGAGTTCACCCATATAGGATTTATAATTCCTTTAGGACATGGACAGCAAGAAGACTGCTTGAGATTGTGTGCTGCCATGCTTAGCTCATTGACAATGATTGATTTATTTGATTTGTTCATTTTCATGTGTATTTTGTTACGAGATACAGTCAAAAGTGTTGTATAATGTGTCACCACTCTCCAACATCATCTTAAAACACAGAAAAATAAATCAAAACATAGAATATAAAATCAGTAAAATAAAGAAAGAAAGAAAGTGTTCAACTTTGTTGTCATTCTTATGAAGTGCTCCATCATGGTCCATGGGTCTGTGGGTGGCACGGTGGCACAGTGGTTAGCACTGCTGCCAGAGACCTGGGTTCAATTCCTGCCTCAGGCGACTGACTGTGTGGAGTTTGCACATTCTCCCCATGTCTGCGTGGGTTTCCTGCGGGTGCTCGGGTTTCCTCCCACAGTCCAATAATGTGCAGGTTAGGTGAATTGGCCATGCTAAATTGCACGTAGCATTAGGTGCAGGGGTAAATGTAGGGGAATGGGTCTGGGTGGGTGCGCTTTGGCGGGTCGGTGTGGACTTGTTGGGCCGAAGGGCCTGTTTCCAGACTATAAGTAATCTAATCTAATCTAAACCTTCACCATGCCACTGCTGCTGAAACAAGAGTCACTACTCTTCGGTACCATCTCACCTTCACCAATGCCTTCATGATATGAGTCCTTGATGGATCTCGCCAATGCAGATACCACCGATGCCACCACGTAGCGCATCGGCCCGAACTCCCCTTTGCCACTGCCTCCATCAATCTGAGCTGGACGCAGACACCATTAGGAACCCAAGTTCCCCTCATCATCAGCGGCCAATAGTCAGCGCTAACACTGCCTCACCAATGCATAAGCTGCCAGAGCCAAAACTCCCTCCGACGCAGCCACCCTGCACTGCCGGGCCCACTCATTGCCAACGATGCATCACCACAACCAACCTTATCAACAAGAAGTAAGTAAACAAAAGACAGAAAAAGGGAGAAAACAGATGAAAAGAAAAGTGAACTGAGGGGACAAGCCCTAGGCTCAGAAACCCTACTCTACTGCCATCTTACCGAAACATGTGTAAATAGATGTAGAACTTTCTTATAACCCAATGTAGCTCTGTACATTTAAACTGTGTATCCAATTTGTATGACACCTACCATCCTGCTCCCAAGCATCTAAAACAGTTAGCCAACCATATTGTCTTTACTGATTGTAGATCATTTATACATGGAATCCTATCCTTTAATATTGACAGCACTGTGATGTACTAGTGGTCTGTAACTATCACATTGTGGTTCTTATCTTAATACCAGTAACATAAGGGTAGGACACGGGTTATATTGTACTTGAGAATGTAATGGCTGTTTGTTACAGCTCCTGGTATTTACATATGTATGTCACAATCACAGGCACTTGTGTTTTTAGGCTTATGCGAAGCAATTTGGATATACTGCAGCATGCTTCTGTCAGTATGCCATGCTCCAAGAGGACAGAGCAGTAAGATGGAGTCTGAGAGGTTTATACCATTAGCTCACATGCACTGATATGGTGATGGCATCATGAGCATGCCCCTTAGTGGTATACCACACATCTGCTGCGAGACAAAACACAAAAGGCAGTTGACCTGAAAGGGTTAATACTGAATGTATTATAGCTCCACCCACTGATATGGCAGTCTCTGGGTGGAGCTAGTCAGACTACAGTTTGACTTTAGTTTGCAATCATGTGGCTTAGATCTAGCTATTATCGCATAGAAGACAACAGTATCTCATACTAACAGCAAAATAAGCTGATAGGTGTTAGCTTATTTCTTACTATTATGTAAAGATTTATTTCCTGTTTCACAAGAATGTGCTTCTTCTGCTGAAACTTCCACGTACTCACCTGTTAAGATACAATATTAGTAAAGCCTTAAATGAATCCTCGAAGACAAATGGCTGGCAGCTTTCGATCAATGACTTTCATACACTTTTGAGGTGCATGTCTAGCAAAGTGCCCCTTTACAACAAGGTGCCTGCTGTGGGCATCTCTTTCAACATGGATAATGGAGCTGGAATTATCCTAAGCTACAGCTGATAGCATTCTATAGCTTACAAGTGCAACATTTTTCCAAAGTGTCTGTGAGGCTGTTCTGCAGCAAGGGATGCTGAATTTAGTATTCTCATTGGCTTGCAGGCAAAAGCCAACTGGTACCTCAGTTATACAGTGATGAATCACAAACTTCTGATCTCTACAGTAATGGATTAGATTCCCTACAGTGTGGAAACAGGTCATTTGGCCCAACACGTCCACACTGACCTTCCGAAGAGTAACCCACCTCCCTCCAACTAATGCACCTAATATTATGGGCAATTTAGCATGGTCAATTCAGCTAACCTGCACATTTTTGGACTGTGGGGGGAATCCAGAGCAAACCCACACAGACACAGGGAGAATGTGCAAACTCCAAACAGGCAGTCACCCGAGGCTGGAATCGAACCCAGGTCCCTTGCACTATGAGACACTATGTGCTAGCCATTGAGCCGCCGTGTCACCCCAATGCAATGCAACCTCCAAGATAAAGGTGTATTCTTGCTACTTTTACTGGCTGCAATACTGCCTCCAGGAGATGCCACTGTCTACCACATTCTGTTGAGGTAAAGGCTTCTGTTCAAGAACAGACTTGATTTCAAGGTTACAATATTGCTTCTTCAAACATTGTGTTTTGTGCCCCATCTGGGCACATAATGTAGGCTGAAATTTCATTTCCCAATCAGAGCTCTGGTCTAATATTTCAGAGTCATCCCTCTGTCCACTCTGGAGAATCAAAAACACATCTGGAAAGAAGAGGTGGGCAGCTCTCCTAATGCTTAAGTTAACATTCTTTCCCTCAACTTGCTCCAATAGGACAGAATATTTGGTTGTCTAAATTATAGTTTGTGCAGTCTTGCTGTCCGCAAAATGTCGGCTGGATTACAATAATGACTGGACCTCAAAAGTACTAAACTAACTGTGGAAATTACTGAGACGTGACATGAAAGTTGCCATAAGAATATGAATTGTTAGGATTTTGGAAATTATTTGATGGCGCATTGAGATTTTGTTTTCTGCTGGTCAAGAAATTGAGGACAAAAGAACCTTAAAATCTGAGCCAAGTCATTGAAGAGAGAAGTTCGAAGACTATTCTTTACAGAGAAAGGGAAGGTAAAACAAGAAGCTTGCTTCCACAAAAAGCAATAGATACTACTAGTTGAATTTGTAATGTTAAATCTGAGAAAAATTGATTTTTGTTAATTGAGGTTATTACAAGCTGTGGCAGCCAAATGGACTTAGGCTACAGCATTCAATGATAATAAAAGCTTAAGGAGCGAAATTCCACAAACCTTTTTCCTATTTCACTTCCAGCTCTGTCTTTCTTACAAACGTTATCTTTGTCACTGACAAGAATATGTTGCTGGCAGCTACTAGCGACCTCCCTTCCTTTCCTGAGAGTACAGAAGATCTGGTGGTGAATCCCGACTGAAACTTGTGAATACATTCACTCAACAATGTTCAAACAATACTTTATTAACTCAAACATACAAAGGATTTTCAACCCCTCAACCTTTTCATAATGTGCTGCATGCCATCCAGCTCATCACATCCCACAACAGCTAAATGAAAGCCCAAGGGACAACCTCTTGGGTCCAGCTTTAGAAATACTTGCTCCCTGCAGTGACCCAAACTGAACCCTCTGACCATATATACTGTGAAATCATCAGCAATATCCTTGTGCGCTCTTAGTATTTACAGTTGGCAAACAGGGATCCAAGTAATTGCAGTCCTTCAGAAAATGTACAAAGTTAAAAATCACACATCACCAGGTTATAGTCCAACAGGTTTATTTGGAAGCACTTGCTTTCGGAGCGCTACTCCTTTATCAGTATCACTGCACAACCACCTGATGAAGGAGCGTCGCTCCGAAAGCTAGTGCTTCCAAATAAACCTGTTGGACTATAACGTGGTGTTGTGTGATTTTTAACTTTGTCCACCCCAATCCAACACCAGCAACTCCAAATCATTCAAAACATGAGCTCTCATGACAAAGAAACTGCATACAGCCCATTTTAAAAAGCAAATTAACAATATTCTCTTTTCTAGAAATAACAGAAAAGTATTAGTCTGTGAGTGATGAAAAAAAAGCTTTTTCCATCAAAATGTTTTCAAATTATAAGAAATGTTGCTAAATAGTCGTCACCATGACAATGTGTTGCTCTAGAATTTACTTGGGGAGTAATTTTGGTCAATGGAATAACAACATAGGGTCATTTTTGAAATGAACAACTACAGTCAATTCAATCCTGCTCCTCAGTGCTGTCAATCTGATTGCCCCCAATGCAGCAAGATGTGTTTTGCATTGATTATGCCGTTGCATTGTTTGCAACTAACATTCTGAACATTAGTCTGTAAAATATAGCTAGTGTTTTATAAAATGAATGACAAAGCATTAAGTTAAAGTATGCAAAAAATACACACAACAAGCAAGGGAATCTGTTCCTTCCTCCTCTCATTTCTCCTTCAGTGACTAATTTGTTCTTTTGGCACCTTCAGTAACAACTCATGTTCAAATTGGTCACTGATACATTTTCAATGCTTCTTACCAAGTCTCCTCATTTTTATTAATATATTGCTTTTTCAAAAGCACTTTAGTCCAGGTATTTTAACAGTAAACAGTGATGGGTAATTTAGCTTTGGAACCCATAATCTATGCCATTCTCACAAGGCGTTATTCAGTGAAGTGTTAAACTCACATGAATGCCTCATTCACAGTCTAATTTTGTAACACTGTTTCCACCATTTTCCATTACTATGCAATAAGTCAGTCATTAACAAAGGGCAAATGCTCATTTTCACTTGATGAGCCATTTTGGTTTGTCGCCAAGCAATTCACTTGCAATTTGTGCAGTATAGGCTTCTTTTGGTGCAGTGGTAGTGTAACCTTGGAGCTAGAAGGCCTAAATCCCGGACCCACCCACTCTAGAGCTGTGTTGCAAGGTATCCGAACAGGTTGATGAAAATATCTGCAATTTGTGACATGAATTAATTGGCTGCAGAGCCTTGCTAAGGAGGGTAAGTCACTTTTTTTCAATTCTCTCATGGGATGTGAGCATTGCAGGCAAGACCAGCATTCATTCCCCTTCCCCAGATGGTATCTAATCTAGGTACACGATGCTGTTAGGAATGCATTTCCGAGATTTTGACCGTGTGGCTGTAAAGACAGGGTATACCACTCCAATCCATCAGGGGAGGGAGCTTGCAGAAGGTGCACCCACCTTTGTTTCCTTTGTACTTTTCAATGGGAGAGCTCACATGTTTGGAAGATGCTGTCAAAGAGGCCGGGATAGTTTCTGTAATGTACCTTGTAGATAAGTACACACTACTGCCACTGTATCCCAGAAATGCATGTTTCGGATGGTGGATGAGGTGAGGATTAAACAGGAGGTTTAAGCTTGTAAGGAGAGCTACATAGTCCACACAAATGATACTGGAAGTAAAAATGATTAAACTATGCACCAACTTGCCATGAGTTTCATAAGTTGAAAGTTTGAAGGATATTCGAATTAAAGTGTCTGTAATGATAGGGGGACTATAGTGTCAAAAAGGATGAGAAACTATAGTTTCTGTTGGTGATTCCAGAACATAGGGCATAATCTTAAAACCAAAGCAAGAGATATTTAGGAGTAAACTCAGGAAACCCTTTTTCACAGAAAAAGAAACAGTGAGAATCTATAACTCTTTCCCCCAAAAGAATGCGAACATTGGATCCAAATGAAATGGATCCAAATTGGATCCAAGAATGAGACTGATATATTTTTGTTAAGTATCAAGGGATATGGAGGCAAATGGGAGCTATCTTTGTCAATGTATTTTCCTTTAAGGATCTACACTTTGTACATCTCTATCAGACCCCTCCTTAGCCTTCTCTGCTCAAAGGAAAACAACCCCAGCATTTTAGTCTCTCCTAACAGCTGAGTCACTGCAGCTCAAGCAACATCCTGGTGGATCTCTTCTGCATCCTCTCTAGTGTGATCACACCTTCTTATTGTCCCTCTGATCCTCTGTACTTACTGGATCCTTCGAGTCTATCCTTCCAAAAAGGAACCTTACACTTTTCAGGATTGAATTCCATTTACCGCTGTTCAGCCCGTTTATATTAACCAGTTGTCTAAGGTTCTTCTCCTGCTACTTACAATACCACCAATTTTTGTGTCATCTGAAAATTTACAGATCATACCTCCTGCATTCATATCAAGATCATTAATGTACACTGCAAACAGCAAGAGACACAGCACTGTTTCCAGTCTAAAATCACCTTTCAACCATCACCATCTACTTCCTGCCACTAAGCCAATTTTGAATCCAATTTGCCAAACTGCCCTGGATCCAATGGGCTCTTGGTTTCTTAATCTGTCTGCTATGCAAGACCTTGTCAAAAGCCTTATTGAAGCCCACGTAAACTACATCAACTGCATTATCCCCATCTACACACCTAGGCACCTCCTCAAAAATTTACATTTGCTAGACATGATCTCTCCCTTACAAAACCATACTGATTATTCTTGATAAATCATTGCCTGTCCAAGTGGAAGTCAATGCTGTCCCTCAGAATTAAATTTCACCCAATCCAAGACTTTAAACCGTGAATCAAATCATTTAATGATGTTGTGGTACATGACAACTGCTCTTTCTGCACCCGGTCTGATGAGTGTGCTGTTGGCATTGCTGCCAATTGCATTCAACAGTACATTAAACTGGTGTTTGTCTGGCTTTTGCCTGAGGCCTGAGGCAGCTTGGCATCTGCTAAAGTAATGGTGCCAGACGATCCAATCCACATTCTGGCCAGGGTACTATGTAAGATCCAGGGGCGCCAGAAAAGGCAAAGTTTTCTCCAATATCAGGTATGACTTATGGCAGCCGAAAGCATTTCACTTTGCCGTACCTTGTTAGTGCTGCACAGATATCTTCCCCATCCATGTTCCAGTTACTTAATTTTTCACAGTCCTGCTGTTCCTAGTTGCTGCTTGGTTTCTCTTTGGGTTTATCCCCTTTTTCTGCAACCAAATTACAGGACTGGCTTTGTCTGTCATCACTACTGTCCAGTCTCGGGGCTTCACTTCAGGTGCTCACTTGATGCTAGTTCTGTCTGGTCACCGTTTGCCATCACAGAGAAAGATTTAGGTCTGGACCGCTGATAGAAAGTAGTCCATTCAGTGAACAACAACAGCCTATTTTAAGAATAGACACTCAGTCCAGGAGATGGTAACAGATGTTATCTCTGAAACACTTTATTCCTGGTTCCATGTGATTTCATATCATTATGACAAAGCTCCTTACACACATGTTCAATTACTATTATTAAAGTAGAAGAAAGTGAGGTCTGCAGTTGCTGGAGATCAGGGTGGAGAGTGTGGTGTTGGAAAAGCACAGCAGGTAAGGCAGCATCCGAGGAGCAGGGGAATCGACGCTTCAAGCATAAGCCCTTTACTCCACAGTAAGTACCTTTGACAACTTTCCTTTGGCATGGCATTGATAAATCTGTCTAGATTATGCTCCTTTTCTGTGCCACCATCAACTGCACATCTATGGGGACACCGTACCTTTCTGTTAGATCAGAAAGCTGGTGTTGTTGCGGTGCTGTCACAATTGGGTTCAGACACATGCTGAAAGGGATGGCAGTCCCTGCAAACTAATTCCTCCCACCATACAAATGGACACAGAAACCCTCACACACCCCAAAGCACACTACCCAAGGGCAGATTTATCCTGTACCCCTGCAGGAAGGTAAAACCGGCGGTGCTGAAATGGCCCATGATCCTGAAGCAGCCCAACCATACAATTCCTCAAGTCAGTAAAATGAATTTAAAATGAGCGATACAATCACTTAATGTCACATTTGGCCATGTCCAACCCACTTTGAACTAGGGTGGCAGGTGAGATACTGGCCAAGCATTTCTCTGGGCTGCAGAAATTGATAGCAAAATTGTTTTTAATGCCATCAAAGAGAGAGAAAAATAATAATCTAGTTAAATGTGCCATTTGAGCATTTGTTACTCATTAGTTTAGAGCGTCATCTGCTCTGATTCCAAATGCTGCCTTTTCTCTTGCCAATTTAACCTGCACACTATGCTATTGTCCATAATATGAAGGACAGTTGACTCTCCTGATAAGTCAAGATAACAAACAGGAAAGGTTTTCACAATGTGTAGCAAAATCATAAATGGATTCTTTATAAAATACATTCATAATTTTGTCACATTGCACAGATGAGATGTTCCTTGCCTGTTGTTAAAAAAAGATAACAGGAAAAATATGCATTCAACATTGATATTTTGCTACAGCTGTTTTCACAAATCATATTCTACATTATTGTAAAATCTTGAACAACTGTGTGTTGCCCACTTGTTCTGGGTAGAGTATGTTAAGAAAGATGACAAATTTCCACAGTAATATGTAACAAAGCTCCACGGGCTCTTCTTGAGGAAGGAGAAACCGAGTAATTCATCTGGAATAAGCACAAATATTTTAGTCATGGGAAAGGAGCGATTTCACAACATCTTTTTTTTATTTTGATGGATTCAGCAAGGGTCCAAATTTATGGTAACATATACAGACTAACCAAAGAGGCAGCAGGGACTCGGTGGATCAAGTGGGCTCCTGTGCTGTAACCTTCTGTAATCTTCCCTTCCTAACAGCACTGTGTTGTACCTGAATCACTGAGACTGCAACAGTGCAAGAAAGAGGTTCCCCACACTAACTCGAAAACAATTAGAGATGAACCATAACATGGTAGCCTAGACAGCAAATGTCCATATCACATGAACTAATTTTTAAAGTTCTATGGTTCTACATAATGGACTTTGCAGCTAATTTCCAACATAGTTTCTCTGAGTCATCCAGTCTCATCTATATGTAACTCCAGACTCACAATGATCTGATTGACTTTTAACTATCCCCTGAAACAACCCTACAAGGCCAGTTAAGTACAGTTAGGCCTGGGCCTGGCCAGTGTAGTGAATCAGTGAGTGCGTCATGCAAATAGTTGACAGAGACTGATTCAAACAAGTCTTGATAAACTGGAGGAATCAAACAAATAACTTGAATATAGTTCTATATGAATGATGTGTCTTAATTAAATCCCAGACACTACAGGACCAAGTTGCTTGATGGAGCAATTATTCACTCCTATCCATTCTGGGCAGAAATAGGGTGTGATTCTATGAAGCCAGTCTCCAATCGTTCAGATCATCGATTCTGTGACAATACTGGATACTAAGGATAAAATAGAGTTAAGCTTGTTTTATAAGCCACTGCAGCTCATAGAGTCATGGAGATCTACAGAAAAAGGCCCTTCACCCCATGGTATCCACACAAAAATAACCACCTAATTTATTTTACTTCCATTTGCTGGCCTTACCCATACATAGCCTTGTATACCTTGACATTTCGAGTATACATCTAAATACTTTTTAAATGTTATGAAGGTTTCTGCCTCCACCACCCTTACAGACAGTGAGTTCCAGATTCCTTCCACTGTCTGGGTGAAAAAGACACTTGATGGGGTAAATGAGGTCCTGTGCTGTCACATTCTGTACCACTCGCTAACAGTACTGTGGTGTAACTGTATCATATAGGTGACAGCCCTTCAGAGAGCACATCCTCTGGATGAAAAGGGTTTTTTTCCATCCCCTCTAAACCTCCTGCCCCTTACCTTAAATCTATGCCTCCTAGTCATTGATTCCTCTATCTATGCCCCTGATCATTTTAAACATCTCAGTGAGGTCTCTTCCTAATCTCCTCTGCTCTAAGGAAAATAATCCCACCTGTCGAATCTCTCTTCATAACTGAGCTTCTCCTGGTATATCTATCACATCCCCCTATAATGTGGATTCCAGACACAGTATTCTAGCTGAGGCCTAACCAATGTTTAAAGTAGTTCCAGCAGAAGCTTCCCGCTCTTAAACTCTATGCCTTGGTAAATAAAACCAAGTATGCTTTTCTCTTCTTAACCTCTTCAGCCAACTATTCTGATAATGAAGGTGACTGGTGGACATGCACACCAAGGTCCTTCGGATCCTCAATGCTTCCCAGAGTCTTGCCGATCATCATCTATTCCTTTGCCCTGTTTGTCCAGCTCATGTGTATCACCTCACACTTATTCAGATTGAATTTCATTTGCCACTGATTAGACCATCTGACCAGCCTGTCTACATCCTTCAGTAATCTGAGGCAGTCTCCCTTACTACTTATCACCTCACCCACAAACTTGCTGATCAACCCTCCCACATTCAATTCATCTATATAAACCACAAACAGCAAGGGCACCACCACTGACCTTAACAGGTCCTACTCTCTCTCTCATTGTATTTTTAGGCTTAACGTCCCGTAAAACAACTTCGGATTTTTCTTTCCTTGCCTGCCAGCATCCTTTCATGTTTCTTTTTGGCTCTCCTATTGTCCTCGTTAAGTTCCCTCTTGCACATTCTATGCCTATAGATTCGCTGTTTTGAGCCCTTAGTACCTTCCATAAGTCTTCCTGTTTCTCTTAATCCAATGTTCTGTAACCCATGATATGCAATTATGATGCGATTAGGCAAGATTTAGGATGCATAGGTTGGGGAAGAAAACTGCAGGGAATGGACACACTGGAAATGTGGAGCTTATTCAAGGAATAGCTATTGTGGGTCCTTGGTAAAGTATATACCTATCAGGCAGGGAGGTAATTGTTGAGGGAGGGAGCCATGGTTTACTAAAGAAGTTGAAACTCTTGTCAAGATGAAGAAGAAGGCTTATATGAGGATGACGCGTGAAGGCTCAGTTAGGGGGCTTTGAGAGTTATAAGTTAGCCAGTTATGTGTGGAATCTGAGGACATAGAGGAAGCGCTTAATAAATACTTTCCGTCAGCTTTCACATTGGAAAAGGGCAATGTTAGTGAGCATACAGAGATACAAGCTACTAGATTAGATGGGATTGCGGTTTTCAAAGAGTAGGTTTTAGCAATTTTGGAAGATCTGAAAATAGATAAGATCTCTGGGCTGGATGGGATTTATCTTTGGATTCTCTGGGAAGCCAGAGAGGAAATTGCAAGGCCTTTGGCTTTGATCTTTATGTCACCATTGTCAACAGGAGTCGTGCCGGAGACTGGAGGATAGCAAATGTTGTTCACTAGTTTAAGAAGAGGAGTCGAGAAAACCCTGGTAATTATAGACCAGTGAGCTTTACTTCGGTAGTGGATAAGGTGTTGGAAAAGGTTATAAGAGAGAGGATTTATAATCATCTGGAAAGGAATAATTTGATTAGGGGTAGTCAACATGGTTTTATGAAGGGTGGGTTGTACCTCACTAACTTTATTGAGTTCTTTGAGAAGGTGACAGATCAGGTGGATGAAGGTAAAACAGTTGATGTGGTGTATACAGGCTTCAGTAAGGCGTTTGCTAAGGTTCCACAAGGTAGGCTATTGCACAAAATACAGAGTTTTGGGATTGAAGGTGATTTAGTGGTTTGGATCAGAAATTGGCTAGCTGAAAGAAGACAGAGGGTGGTGGTTGATGGGAAATGTTCACCCTGGAGCTCAGTTGCAAGTGAGGTGCCGCAAGCATCTGTTTTGGGGTCACTGCTGTTTGTTATCTTTATAAATGATCTGGATGTGGGCATAGAAGGATGGGTTAGTAGATTTGTAGATGACACTAAGGTAGGCAGATTTGTGGATAGTGCCGAAGGATGTTGTGGGTTACAGAGGGAAATAGATAAGATGCAGAGCTGGGCTGAGAAGTAGCAAATGGAGCTTGAAGTGGAAAAGAGTGAGGTAGTTCACTTCAGAATAAGTAACAGGAATGCAGACTACTGGGCTATTGGCAAAATTCTTGGCAGTATAGATGAACAGAGAGATCTCAGTGTCCTGGAGCATAAGTTCCTGAAAGTTGTCACCCAGGTTGATACAGTTATTAAAAAGGCATATGGTGTTTGGCGTTTATTGATAAAAGGATTGAGTTTTGGAGCCACGAGGTCATGCTTCAGCTATACAAGACACTGGTAAGGCAGCACCTGGGTATTGCTTACGGTTCTGGTCACCGCATTATAGCAACGATGTGGAAACTTTGGAAAGGGTTCAGAGAAGCTTTACTAGGATATTGCGTGGTACGGAAGGAAGGTCGTGTGAGGAAAGGCTGAGAGACCTGAGGCTGTTTTCATTGGAGAGAAGAAAGTTGAGAGGTGACCTAATTGAGACGTAGAGTAGTAGGGCCGTGGAATGACCTGCTTGTAACAGTAGTAGACTCGCCGACGTTAAGGGCATTTAAATGGGCATTGGACATACATATGGATAATAATGTAGGTTAGATTGGCTTCAGATTGGTTCCACAGGTCAGCGCAACTTCGAGGGCCGAAGGGCCTGTACTGCGCTGTAACATTCTATGTTCTCTGCTCTGTGTTCTTTGTTCTATGTTCTGTGTCCTATGTTTCTATGGTTCTATGTTCTATGTTCTGTGTTCTATGTTCTATATCCAGAGTTTGCAGGAATTTATGGTCCCATCCTTTTTTCTTCATTGGAATGTGGTGGCCTTGTACTCGTCGTATTTTGTTCCTGAAAGTATCACACTGCTCTGAGACAGGTTTACCCGAGAGTATCTGCTCCCAATCCACTCTGGCCAACTCACATCTAAATTGATGATTATCAGCCTTCCCCCTCCCCCTATTTGAGAACTCAGATTTCAGGCCCATGCTGGCGTTGCATGAATATTTTTCCCGAAATAAAGTTTTCAATTTTAAAAAGTTCATAGCACTCTCGGAAAAGCATTTGACATTGTAGAAATGCTTCTCTATGGGTTTACACAAACTATGATTTGAAATAAGTATATGTTTTTTTAAGCTTCTGTGTCTGCATTGTCATCAAACCTTGATGTATGATGGGCTGTATACACTGTTGATAACTAATTCCTGTTACTTATTCTGAAGTGAACTACCTCACTCTTTTCCACTTCAAGCTCCATTTGCTACTTCTCAGCCCAGCTCTGCATCTTATCTATTTCCCTCTGTAACCCACAACACCCTTCGGCACTATCCACAAGCAAATAACCTTTGCTTGGTTGACAGCATCCAGGACTCACTCTTTTCTGAGTCTTTAGATCTATTGAAAATACTGCTACCCACACAACCTTCCACACCCCCAACAGGGTTAGCACAGAGAGCCAGATCACCTTGTTTCCATTAGAATACAGAATTACGTAAAGGTGTGGTTTCTGCTGAGACATTTTAAACAGGAACCAAGGAACATGTAATCCTATATTACCAAGCACCCTTCTCTACTACAGTGGCACTGACTAGATTATTCTATGGAAAGCCAGCATAGACTCAGTGAGCCAAATGGCCTCCTTCCACACCTTAATGATGCCACAACTCCACTCTGTGACTTGTTTAATTTTGAAAAATGGAGACTCTGAAATCCTATTAAAAAGTTTTACACATATTCACAGCTGCTGGAAAAGTGATTTAACAATTTCAGAACAAAGTTTCAGCATCCCAATAAACCATCCCTCACTTTGACCCCCACAAAATATTATATTTCGGCACTGCTCCCACAAGGAGAGAAATTCCTCTTCCTCTGATTGTTAGGTATTTGTTTCCATTCGATCATTTTCTTTTGCCATTCTTCTGGCTGTCAGATACGGGAATTGATAACATGATAAAACTTATTATGTCTGTTGCTTTCAATTCATTCAAAACTGCCCTTATATTTAAAGCCATTTTTTGAAAATCGCTGACCTTTGGAATGGTAGGATAATTGTTCATGTCCAAATATTTTAACAAGAAAATTCAACTCTCAGATATCATTGGCATACAGGTATTCTAAGAACAATCTCACTGTGGGGAAATGATCACACACTGTGGAGAGGTAATGAAGATGCCTTTGTACAATCCTTCTGGAAGGTGATAAATGGAATTTATTTTGGAAAAGGAGGTGATCATGATATATGGAAGCTAACAATCACTTTGCCGAAAAATAACTAGTGGCTCCAAACCAGCTGTGACTCACCTGATTGTGGCTAAAGGATCAGAGAGGCATTTTAGCCTAGGACATCTGAATTAACCTCTCTCACAAGGTAAGGAGATGGGTGGCTGATGTAGAGAGATGAGATTGCATTAAAAATGTGACAAACTCATTTGAGCCTGATAGCTTTTTCTTGTGCTTTGGATGTAATGTAATGGAACATAACAGAAAGAATCTGTCCAAAATGTAGTAGAAAAGGAGACAGGAGATGCAGATAGAGGTGGGGGGGGGGGGGGGGGGGGGAGGTGCGGAGGTGGTAAGAGGTGGTGGGCGGGGGGGGGGGCGGCGGAGGTGGTAATTGCAATTAACAGACCTAAAAGACAGAGGCACTGGTTTATAATTCTCCGTCACTGCCAGACAAGAAATACTGGAACAGAGGGTTCACACTGTTGCAACAGTATTAAATATTAACTAACGAATGTTAATTTCTATCACCAATACCTGAGACATTTCATTGTCTGAAATGTTAATTGAAAAGGAAGAAAACTGCTCTTAAAATGACAATAGTGGTCATCTGTCTACATAGGACCCATGAAGAATAAACAAAAATGTCTTGTGGCACAGACTGTGTGACATTTCTTACAATGCCATTTGCAGTTTAAATTTTTGAATTTTGAATTATTGATGTATGGGTTTTTCTATGTTTCTGGTGAGTTTAATGATTAGATTTTAGGTATTTCTGTAGCCATGGTGATTTATTTAAAACAGCATGAGAATGTTAGCTTTCAGGATGAATATGTTTTTATTTACATTAAGAGGATTTACTAATGAGATATGCATCAAGATTTCTGGTAGGGAATTCTGGAATTGTTGATTTTCTGCTAAAAGAAAGCACCCACAGTTTGTTTTTTAGTTTAGGGCTGTCTGGTGAAGTCTTTGGATGAAGATGGATGTATAAAGCAGTACAACTGAGAAAGGGAGAAGGAAGTGAAACTAAATTACATTATAGTAAGGAATGTAGTGACAGTCCCTCAACAGAAGTGTTTGGATAAAACCCTAAAGATGTTATTTGAAACTGAGAACTTTTAAATTCTAGTGTATGAAAGTTCCAGGAAAATGCTACTAAATTTTCCTGACTAGGAGTTGAAGTCACAGTATACTTAAGTTTATTGATCTGTAAGAAAAAAACATTTTGTTCTCTGGTGTGAGTAGTGTGCTTTTCAACACCATAAAATGGTATTTTGGAGAATTGTAAAGGAGAATTTTGGGATTAATGACATTATATTTTTACTGTGTGTTTCAAAACCTTTCAGGGCATATTATGTGTAAGTGGTTTGCATTTAATCTTCATTGTTTTTGTTTAATAAACTTTATTTGATTGTTAAAAGCAAAGCAACATTGAGTGTTAACATTTCAGTAAGATATGAACTCATCAAAACCAAACCAAAATAAAATATGATCCATCAAGCCAGACTTCAAACTGGGATCTGATTTGACTAATAATAAAATCTGCTGGATCAGATCTGTCTGCAGCAAAACTGTTATTTTTGATTAAAGACATTGAAACCAGACAACCAAGTCAGCATCATAAATTCATATCATACTTGTATGATAATGACGCATGGAGCAGATGAAGGAATGATCTGCCAGTTAGCCAGCTTGAAAAGGCAATGGTGCCAGCCTCAGGAACGCAGACAGAGCTATATTTATCAGCTGCTTTTAAGCTGCAGTGCAGAAAGAAGAAATTTTTTTTAAAAACAGAATCTCTCTCTCTCTCTCTCTCTCTCTCTCTGTGGGTTTTCATCACCATCTCAAAGAGAAAACCCAGTGAAAAAACTAATGGGGAAATGGTCATTTATCAAGAACTCAAGCATATTGACAAACTTCACCACCAGGATATGAGTCAACAATTAAACAACTGTCATCTCATTAAAAATCTGGAACAACTCCATAGCTTTTCTTTTTACTTCAGCACATTTTCAGGTGAGAGGAGAGAGATTTTAAAAAGACACGAGGGGCAATTTCTTTACATAGAGGGTGGTTCACATATGGAATAAACTTCCTGAGGAAGTGGTGGGTGTGAGGACAATTATAACATTTAGAAGACAATTGGAACAAGAACATGAACAGGAAACATGACTATCACCTGATGAAGGAGCATCACTCCGAAAGCTCGTGTGCTTCCAATTAAACCTTTTGGACTATAATCTGGTGTAGTGTGATTTTTAACTCTGAACAGGAAAGATTGAGAGGGATGTGAGCCAGGAGCAGGCAGGTGGGACTGGTTTAGATTGGGATTATGTTCAGCCTGGACTAGTTAGACCAAAGGGTCTGTTTCCGTGCTATATGACTCTGACTCTACAACTCTATATTACTCTATATCATGCATGTTAAATATTGTGCTTTATCATTTTTTCTTGGTGTTAGTAGATAATAAAATTCTTCTTTCTTTTATTCAAAAAGAAGTGGTAACTAGCTTCTTCATTTTGATCCAATTATGTTTTAATTGATTGTGGGAGCAGTGCCGAAATATAATATTTTGCGGGGGTCAAAGTGAGGGATGGTTGATGACTGTGGATGCTGGAGATCAGTCGAAAAGTGCGGAGCTGGAAAAGCACAGCAGATCAAGCACCATCCGAGGAGCATGAGAGTCGACATTTTGAGCATAAACCCTTCATCGGGAATGAGGAAGGGGAAGGGGGATGAGAGATAAATAGAGGGGTAGTGTGGTGGTGGTGGTCGGGGGAGGATCTAACGAGGGATTCACAGAGGGAATGATCTCTGCGGAATGCAGATCGGGGTTGGAAGGGAAATATATCTCTAGTGGTGGGTCTGTCTGTAGGTGGCAGAAATGGCGGAAGCTAATGCACTGTGTGCTGGAAACATCAACTCTCCTGCTCCTCAGATGCTGCCTGGCCTGCTGTGCTTTTCCAGCATCACAATTGTCGGCCAAGATGTGATAAAGGACAACTGATTCACAGTCGCCTAATTTGCCTCAATGCTAAAGTCCATTTCCATCTCGGAATTTACAATTACATCTATAAGACAACTACCTTTTTAAAAAGTACAAAAAATCCCATGAAGACAAGACCTATAAGTCAGCTTCACTTTTGTACCAAAACTCCTGAACCTTCTCTCTCTAGAAATACATATATTTTCTTCTTGAATTGATTTCTCTCTCAGTAGTGTTCACTAATCAGTTTATCCAAAAACTGATTGTCATTTGAGTGGATGAAACAACGCAGGAGGTGGTGAGAGAAGACCGAGTACACGTCTAAAGAGAAGGAACTAAGATTGATATGATTTTGTTTGCACAATAGTTTAGATTCACTAACAGAGTGGAAACAGGCCTTTTGACCCAACAAGGGCAGTCACTCTCACCTCAGGATGGTGGGAGAGGGTTGTTTTTCAGACTGGAGGCCTGTGACCAGTGGAGTGCCACAAGGATCGGTGCTGGGTTCTCTACATTTTGTCATTTATATAAAGGATTTGGATGTGAACATAAGAGATATAGTTAGCATGATTGCAGATGACACCAAAATTGGAGGTGTAATGGTGAATGAAGAAGGATACCTCATATTACAATGGGATCGTGATCAGATGGGCCAATGGGCTGAGGAGTGGCAGATGGAGTTTAATTCAGATAAATGCAAGGTGCTGCATTTTGGGAAAGCAAATCTTAGCAGGACTTATAAACCTAATGCTGGATTAGTGGTGCTGGAAGAGCACAGCAGTTCAGGCAGCATCCAAGTAGCTACTTGGATGCTGCCTGAACTGCTGTGCTCTTCCAGCACCACTAATCCAGAATCTGGTTTCCAGCATCTGCAGTCATTGTTTTTACCTTATATACCTAATGGTAAGGCCCTAGGGGCTGTTGCTGGACAAAGAGACCTTGGAGTGTAGGTTTATAGCCCCTTGAAAGTGGAGTTGCAGGTAGATAGGATAGTGAAGAAGGTGTTTGGTATGCTTTCCTTTATTGGTCAGAGTATTGAGTAGAGGAGTTGGGAGGTCATGTTGCGTTTGTACAGGGCGTGGGTTAGGCCACTGTTGGAATATCGCATGCAATTCTGGCCTCCTTCCTATCAAAAGGATGCTGTGAAATTTGAAAGGGTTCAGAAAAGATTTATCGGGATGTTGCCAGGGTTGGTGGATTTGAGCTATAGGGAGAGGCTGAACAGGCTGGGGCTGTTTTCCCTAGAACATCAGAGGCTGAGGGGTGACTTTATAGAGGTTTATAAAATCATGAGGGGAATGGATAGGGTAAGTAGACAAAGTCTTTTTCTCTGGGGTTGGGAAGTCCAGAACTAGAGGGCATAGGTTTAGGGTGAGAGGGGAAAGATATAAAAGAGACCTCTGGGCAACTTTTTCACACAGAGAGTGGTATGTGTATGGAATGAGCTGCCAGAGGAAGTGGTGGAGGCTGGTACAATTGCAACACTTAAAAGGCATCTGGATGGGTATATGAATAGGAAGGGTTTGGAGGGATATAGGCCAGGTGCTGGCAGGTGGGACTAGATTAGGTTGGGATATCTGGTCAGCATGGATGCTTTGGACTGAAGGGTCTGTTTCCATGCTGTAAATCTCTATGACTCTATGACTCTAAGTTAAACATTTTTAAACTACCCAGGCTTTCAGAATCGCAGACATTCCTGCATCAAATAATATTTCTGTTATAGTGCCATCGCTTTACTCTTGAAAACTTTTGTCACGGAAGAGCATTTAATAAACCCAACAAAAGACACACAATGGGATTTTACAGGGCTCTGAGTGACATGGACTATGTCAAAATCTCATCTTTTATACTTGCTGAGTGATGAGCCACAAAGTGTGGCAATTGACACTTTGCCAAAAAAATCATAAGATTTGGCCCATAGACATTGGATTACTTCAGTTTTATCCAAAACTAATTCTTGCCTCTAGTTGGGAATGACATTTTAAATTCTTTATCCATTTGCTAATTTAACCTTATTTTAGCAATAAATATAGCAAAGGAAGGTTGGCTTTTGATTCTTAAGTGAATCTATTAGAACTGCTGCATCAAACAAGCTTGTCTTGCTGGAAGGTTCTTCCAAGGATGCACTTAAATGTCAGCTTGACTCAGTGGCAGAGTCCTGTCCTCTGAATAAGAAGCTTGTGAGTTACAATCTTGTAAGTTATGTGGATATTTCAAAGCAGTTCTAAGAATATGTGGCGTTGCCTTTTAACATAAGCTGCGAAACTATCTAGTGGGGATAATTTTAATCTTACCTCATGCTAGATCAGATCCTGTTTTGCACACAACCTCATTTCACTTTTGACTGATATCAGTAGGATGTAAATTTGAACACTCTGTACAACATACATTCCCCTATCTTAACCACCACTTTCTAATCTCTGCACTCCTGTCTGCCACTATAGGTCACTGTATAAAATGTGTCCATACTATGGAAGAAGTGCAAAGGGAGGGCTTTGAATATCTTCTTGACCAATATTTATCACTCAACGAATAACACAGAAATTTCTTTGCTGGTCATTTTCTTTCGTTTGCTTGTTGGATTTTTTGATGCAAATTTGTCGACACAGCAGCATCTACTCTTCAAAGATATTTCATTGGCTGCAAAGGGCACTTTGAGAACATGAAAACTATTTTAAATTTTTTTCTTTTTAAAGCAATTCCCTACAATGTCATACATTATTCTGACTGTTAATTTGCAATGAACAATAGAACCATGCAATACACACCCATTGAAAGAAGCCATTTGTCCAATGTGTCTCTACAGCTCTCTGTTGGAGCAATCCAAAACCAATCCCATTAGTCCATATTGTCCCTCTAATAATTGTCCAACTTTGCCTCGATAGAGTCTATCCTTTTTTAAATAATCATCGGGACAAATTCCCACCTCTACCAGCCTTCTATATATTTCTCCTATTCTCTCTCAACTATTTTGTGATCATTTAAAACTGATGATCCCTGAACACTAGCTATCGAACCAGAGAAATTGTCAGAAAATCCAAGAAACTGTGGATGCTGAAACTCATAACGTTTCACTGGACTCGAACCGTTAATTCTGCTTTATCTCTACAGATTCTGCTAGACCTGCTGGGTTTTTCCAGCAATTTCTGTTTTTGTTTAGAAGAAACTGTCTTTCCTTTCTGACTGCTTCAGAGCTCAGCATACTTGTAAAAAGCTTTACTAAATTTCCATTGGTCGTCTCTGATTCAGTGGAAGTAAGTCCATCATTACAACTGTAGTGTCTTAATCCTAACATTATTCTGGTAAATTGTTATTGGATATTCTAAAAATGGCTTAATGCTTTCTCAAGAGCACAATTGACAAAACTACATACATTACCCTAACTTGGACCTACCCAATATTTTGTGTTGATTCATAATTAATTCTTAAATGTGTGGACTTTATACTTCTCCTTAAAAATTCTAACCTTCTATTAGTTTTTTAATGGGATTATACAAAAAAATATTTGAGTTACCAGAAGTGTTATGGGCTTCTGATCAAATAAAACAATCTATTTCCACTTTCGCAATATCACCTTACTCATCTACTGCTGAATATCTCTTTCTGACTTTATTACCAGTAGATTTGACTATCCCAAAACAGTCCTGATTGGCTTCTCCCATTCTTCATTTTCCAAACTTGAGGGTATTCCAAATTCTGCTGCATGAGTTCTCTGCAAGTCCCATTCCTTGTCACCCCTGTGCTCACTGACCAAAATTAACTCCCAATTATGCAATGTCTCAATTTTAAAATTCTCATCCCTGTTTACAAATCATCTGCATCTGGACTTTCCTTATCTCTGGAATCTCTTCAAGCTCTTCAAGTATCGAAATGTGTGCATTCTTCCAACTCTAGTCTTGTGCATCTATGGTTTTAACTGTTCCACCACTGGTGGCCATGCCTTCAGTTGCCATTGCTCTAAGATCTTCAATTCCCTTCCCTAAGCCTTTCTATCTCCTTCTTTTCAGATGTGCCTTTAACCTTCCTCCTAGACCACCTGACCTAACGACTCCTTCTGTGACTCAGTATCACATTTGGTTTTGATAAAAGTCTCCAATGGGAGACAATCTAATCACTGCCCCTTGACATTCGATGGTGTTACCATCTCTAAGTTCCCCATTAACAACACCCTTAAAGTTACCATTGATCAGAAACTCAATTGGACTCACCACAAAAACATATTGACTACAAGAGCAGGTCAGAGGCAAGGAATTCTATGGTGAGTAACTCACCATCTGACTCCCCACAGCCTGTCCACCGTCTGTAAGGCACAAGTCAGGAGTGTGATGGAATACTCCCCACTTGCCTGGATGAGTGCAGCTCCAACAACACTCAGGAAACTTGACACCATCCAGGACAAAACAGCCCACTTGATTGACACCATGTCCACAACATCCACACCCTCCACCACTGACACTCAGTAGCAGCAGTGCATGCTATCTACAAGTTGCTCTGTGTAAATCTACCACAAAGATCCTCAGACAGCACCTTTCAAACCCATGACCACTTCCATTTAGAAGGACAAGGGCAGCAGATACATGGGAACACTACCACCTGCAAGTTCTCCTCCAAGCCCACTTACCATTCTGACTTGGTTCCTTCAGTGTTGCTAGGTCCAAATCCTGGAATTCCCTCCCGAAGGACATTGTGGGTCAACCTGCAGCATGTGGACTTCTGTGGTTCAAGAAGGAAGCTCACCATCACCTTCTCAAGAGCAACCAGGGACAGGCAATATCAGCCAGCGATATGCACATCCCACGTGTGAATAAAAAAGATTAGTTCACTAGTTTACCATGACATTCTTAACGCTCAACCAGCTAATTACATTCATGGTTGGACAAGCAGCTGGATGCTTGCCAATGCCCCCTCTTGCTGAGTTGCGCAGTTTTCACTGGTCAGTCTCCAGCAGCGCTCCTACTCATACCTGGATCACTTAATCTAGATTCTATCAACAAGAGTGTAAGCACTTTTGACTTCCTCGAGTAGTTTGTGTCCCAACTGTGAGAAAGACATAAAATCTCCATCTGCACCGATTTTTCAGTGACTAAGTTTTGAGAATCCTAAGCATGAATAATCTCAAAAGAAAGCCTTTTACATCTTATATCTTCAGACATTGTCTAGATTGTGATTCAAGAGAGCAATTAAGTTTTGCCAAGGATACTCCATCTCTCAATCCCTCTCCCTCCCCTCAATCACATTTCTGTACAATGAATTGAGTATGGTACATGCTGACAGTATATCACACTCAGCTGAACAAGAGAAGATATAGTCATCTGAATATCTTGGCTGGCACATATTCTTCCTTTTGATTGACTGAGCTGCCCAGTTAAATAAAAGCTATAGCAACATTAACAAATTTTTTTCTTGATTAACCTGTTGAAAGATATTATTACACATCTCTGGAGTAGGTCAGACTTGAACCCTGGCCCCAAACATTACCACTGCACCATGAGAGTCATACACTTTTATTCACTCATGGAATGTGGATATCGCTGGCTGGCCAGTTTTTATTGACTACATTAATCTGCACAAACATTACCACTGCACCAAGAACTGGTGCTTTGCCTAGTATTATAAGCTACTCTGTATTGTGTACTAAGTTTTAGAGGTTTCCTAGTTCTGTAGCTTTCTATAGTAAGTGCTGAAAGATAGCCACTTACATCTATCTGATAGAGTGGGTTCCTTTGATACTGTTGGATGCCAGGCTAAGTGAGAGCTAAAATCAATGTTTGATTGGGTGAATGCTCTTTTCCCATCCATTTATATTTCGGATGATGTTTATTTCCTTTCATGACAGTGACTCATTCAGTCTAAGACTGTTTATCTTCCAAACCCACAAGTTCTATTTACAAGGACCAGATCAGCAGTTACATGGGAACACCAGCACCTGCGAGTTCCCCTCGAAACCAGTCACCACCTGACTTGGAAATATAGCACCATTCCTTCAGTGTCCATGGGTCAAAATCCTGGAATTCCCTTTTTAAGGGCATTCTGGGTCTTCTCAAGGACAACTTGGAATGGGTAAGAAATGCTGATCAGCCAGCAACACCCACATCCCATGAGTGAATTTTAAAAAATTTCACCAACTACTGTGTGGATTCCATTTTATATTGCTGCATTCATTGTTCCAAATTCATTTCTATCTATCATTGATTATTCCTAGCTCTCATTCAACTGTAGTAGCTTCTTTCAAATGCATGTGGAGCTTTTATAAAAATTCTGTATTACTCCTGCCCCTGTGTGAGCCATTCATATTTTTATTGAGTCAAATGTCAATGGAAGCCCTTAAAGAGCTATCATGTCTCTTTGATCAATATGGTTGCCGTATGTGAGACGGAGTGAACAAGGAGCAGGAACTATTTAATTCAATGATATTCCATGTTTACGGGTAAGTCAAGTGCCTGTTAAACTTAAGAGCCTGGTGCACGCGTAAATCTGGGATCACTGTTGAAAGGTAAGAGGTCACCCATTTAAAACAGCAATGAGAACATTTTTCTCACAGAGAGTCATGAATCTTTGGAACTCTTTTTCTCAAAAGACAGTAGAAGAGGTGTCTTTGAATTTTTGGAAGGCAGAGGTGAATAGATTCTTGATAAAGTAGGGGTGAAATGTTATCAAGGGTGAGTGGAATGTGGAATGATCTGACCAGATTTAATTGAATGGCAGAGAAAGCTCAAGGGCCCTACTCCTGCTCCTAATTCTTTGAGTTGCACGTATTAATTATAACTCAAAGGGGCTCAACAAAACAGGGGTTTGAGGAGCAGCATGGCAAGGTGAAGGGTCATTGGGGAAACAAGAATCGTGTGGGGAGACATAGTGAGGAATCTCATTACGCCTCGCAGTGAGAATCCCTCCAAAAAACACAACAAATCTGACAGTCAGAATAAAAATGTAAGATTCAGCCCGATGTGACCTGGATATGATCAGGTGAAGAGAGATAATTGGCTCCTTTCTCAGGTGGTTGCTACAAATATTTTTCATTTTGTTCTTAAGATGTAGTGATCACACTTCAACTAAAACCTAATTAACAAGGCTAAAGTAAAGGAGCCAAATTGAAAAACATTTTAAAGCATGCCCTCTCTTTCTTGAGCCTTGTACAAGCTTGAACAGTTTCACCCTATCCACTCAGTCCCCTCATGATTTTGAAAACGACTACGTAATCTGCCCTCAGCCTATTCCGCTCCGTAGAAAATAGTCTCAAATTCTCCAATGTGTCCTCACAACTGAATTTTCTCATCCCTGGAACCATTCTTGTAACCTCACTTCAATGCCTTCATATCAAGTGGCTGCATTTGACTTCAGGCATCTTCAAGTATCTCTTATTTTTTTGTTCAGCTTCAGGTTGATCTGGTGAGCACTCTTTCATCAGTGACACTAATTTCTGATCATAGTCTGTAATGGCATCTTCGACTGAGCGAGAGAATATTCACAGTGGTTTCCTCTCCAGGAAGGCCATTGACTCTCTCTGTGGCCTGTGACAATACTCTTCTGGAGAAGTGAAGATATCAAACGGCATGTGCAACTGTCTTTATCTTGCAGAATATCAGCTAGAATATTGTTGGAAAAGGTCAGGCTCCCTCCACTCCAGATGCAGACCCAGGGAGTACACCATGGCATTGTGGGATTGAGAGGAAGAAGCAGATATCCTGAGGGCACTTGGATGTTTACACTTCCATAAGTCTTCATCCAAACCACCTACTTATTCCTACCCCTGTGTATCCTTCCCAACCAGCCTCTGGCAATGGAGCTGACCGTGCCTGGTGTTCCCCACTGAAGCCAGGTACTTCTGACTGTGAATGACACCACATCCCTCCCACACTGCACCCTTCTCCCCCTACCCCTTACTTTTCAAAATCCCTACACTCCAGCTTTTCTGCTCCGCAGTGAAATCTCAGCTACAACCCAACCCAAGCGCTCTTTCCCTAACCCTGGCAGCAGGATTGCTACCCTTACTTGTTCAGTTTTCTTGCAAAATATCTAATAGCATCTTTGAATCATGGGTAACATTCTCATGTTTTTGGACTAAATCCAAAAGGGCAAGAGATCACAGGATCAAAACTACGTTTCAATAGAAAGTTAAAGCTCACTCAATCTTTCAGCCATCAGGTACTGTATTGGTAGGTTCACAGTACCTGGACTGAGAGGAGGAAGTCCTGTCTGCCAAGATGTGGCAGCTCCAGCACTCAGCAACTCCATCACAGAGGGTGACAAGGGTTCTGCTGGTACTACAACCTCTTCCCCCTCATCCTCAAACTCCCAGGCGATAGATTGACCTCAGAAAAGGTCAATGATGTCATTTGGGAGCATCTCATGGGCTAGGAGTCACCAGGAGATGGAGCAGAGAAGTGAGGGTCATATACCTCCGTGCTCAATGTCCAGTCCCTCGATTGTGTTTTTATTCATTCACAGGATGTGGGTGTCACTGGTCTGGCCAGCATTTATTATCCATCCCTAACTCACCAAGGGGCAGGTAAAAGTCAACTGCATTGTTGCACTTCTGGAGTTACATGTAGGTCTGACCAGATAATGACAGCAGTTTCCTCTCCTAATGGGCATTTTTGTGTTTTCCCTTACAATTCACAATGGCTCACAGTCACAATTAGATGCTATTTCCAGATATATATTGAATTCAACCTAGGTCCCCACGATCTCTGGAAGAATAATCTTATGATAATACAACCAGGCCAGCACCTCTCCATTGTGTACAGATTAGTGCAAAGGTCCTCCATCAACCTGGTCTGGAATTGTGGATCAAAGCCTTGAAGACTGAGCTCCACAGGGAGGCCTTAGAGAACGTCGGGCACTTCCAATACATTGGAAGTATCCGGTCGGCCAAAGCAGTATTTATCAAGAGATCCAGCACTGCCTCCAGTGTGCTAGTTCAGTCTTCGGCCGTCTGACAGAAAGGGTGTTTGAGAACAACAACATCAGATCCAACACCAAGCTTGATGGTACAGAGAGCTATGTTGTTTCCCACCCTCCTTTACAGCTGTGAGACATGATCTGTCCACAGCAGACACCTCAAGGTGCTGGACCAGTCCCCCCAACACTGTGAATCTGCTGGGAAGAGACACACCAACACCAACTTCCTTGAAAAGGCCAATATCCCTAGCACCAAGACACTGAACCCCCACTCCACCCCCTTGATCAGCTACGATGCGCTGAGAACATCTGCATGACTGACACAAGAGTCCCCAAGTAGGTGTTCTACTCCCAGCTCCGAATCGGTAGGCGAGCCCCAGATGGACACAGGAAATGCTTCAGGAATACCCTGGAGGCCTCACTGCTGAAGTGCAGCATTCCCATAGACACCTGGGAATCACTGACACAAGTGCGTCCAAAGTGGAGGAGGAGCATTGTGAAGGCATCAAGCTCCTCGAGACTTGCTGTCGGGAAAAAAACAGAAGCCGGGCAAAAACAGCACATCGAGCGTGCTGTTACACCAATGCCCTACCCACTCCTTCCCATGACCACAACCTGATCCAAGTATATTGGACAGTACAACAACCGACGGACTCACCCTGAGAGAAGAAGAGAGTCACCCTCATGTGTGAGGGACCACCAATGATGATGATGATGATGATGATGACAGATTAATGCAGATTGAGGAACCACTCTCCTGAACAGTATTCCCCACTTTGGTAGACTGGTATATTTAAGTAGACTGAATCTTTCTTGTCTCACCTGAAGCTGAAATAATAGCATCCAGGAGAGATGCGACCCTTCAGTGGCCATTAATTAATCACTTAATGGCATCAGTTGGTCGTTGGGCAGGAAGATGGGAGTTTGGTTCTTCCTGTCTAGAACTCAATTCAGGTGAAGGTGGGAATTTTACAAAGTTCTGGATCACTCTAGACCCAGAAGGTTCTGTAAAATGTCAAAATGTTTCTATAAAATGTCTACAGAAAGAAAATGCTTGCTCTCATGTAGAGGGAAAAACTAGAGGCCGTCATCGTGAGATAACAAGGAATTGGGACATCAGGAGAAATAAGTCTTTACACAAAGTGTGGTGGGAATGTAGTGTTCGTCACCCCTGGGTATGGCTGAAGTGAAAAGTAAAGATGAAATGAAGAGAAGATTAGACAAACATTTCAGGGAAAGCATTGGGGTCAGTTTAGATTAAGAAAAACAAGAAGCTAGGGTGGACCAGTGGGCCAAATGGCCTGTTCTGTGCCTTATATTCTATATGATGCTATGTAAACTCAGCAGTAATTAGAAGCTGGGACTTTCCTAGTCTGCATAGCTCAGTAACATTGAAACTGAAGAACAGGACTGCAGGTGCTGGCAATCTGAAAGAACAACAGGAAACGCTGGAGAAACTCAGCTGATCTACCAGCATCGGTGGTGAAAGAATGAGTGAACGTTTCGGCTCATATTCAACTGAAAACATTAACGCTGTTTTTTTTTTCTCTGTCTACAGATGCCAGACTTGCTGGGTTTCTCCAGCACTTTCTGCTTTGATTTTCGCTCAGTACGTCTGAGACAGAAGAAGGTTCTGATTTATGAGTGAAATTAGCATTGCAGCATCTGCAGCAGAATGAAAAACTGGTTCCTTTTCCGCATAGCCATCTATCATTGGTTGAAGAAAAACTGAAACAGCATTTAAAAAGTGCAAGAATAATATGGTTTGACTGTGATCGGCTCTGATGAGAAAAGGAGGGGCTTCAGTCTAAAAAAGAATGGTTTCAGACATTTGAGAATTACTGTCCACGTGCAACTCATTAGGTAGAAGAGAAAATGCTGGTCTTAAATCACCTTAATAAAGTAAAGTTGCTTCTTATCAAAGCCTGGGGTCTGGATGAGTTCTACATCTTGAAAAAATTTACAATGTTGGGTTTCAACTACACGCCAAGGTCAGCCACAGCTAAAGTCAGTCCTTGTTCATTAGATTTGAGAATATTATTGGCCACAAGGCAGAAAGGAAGTGGATTACTTCCTCAGTACTTGCAATAAATACTTAAAAGACATCCTGCAATAAACAAAAATATAGCTCTGCATCTAGATAGGCTGTACTGGAGTAGAGTTAATGAACACTTACTAGGGACTAATGTGAAAATCACAGCACATTGTATACTCTTCTTTTGCGTTTAAATTGTGATTTTGCCAAATGTTCTTTCTGTTCTCATTTATTAACTAACTTTGAATTATCATGGGATTCCTAAATATTTTAACCGCACGTCCTATCAGAACTCGCAGAAGAAATTCTATAGTATGTTCAAAAGTGAGATAGCTAAAAGCTTCGCAGAGCATTTACGTTCTGCCCCCTAAAAAGACCCTGGGTTTCCAGTTGCCAGCCACCCACCCATCCCCTGACTCTTTTTCCAGTCCCTCCTCCTCCCATCCATCCATCTGACCGATCTCTCCTCCCATCGACCAACCAGGTCACACCACCCCACCCGTGTTCACCTATCAGTACCTCACCATCCCAGCCCTCTCCCCATCCATAACCCTTCACCGCCACCTCCCCCACCCCCACCTTTATCTCCAGCTTCCCCTACCCCACTTCCATTCCTAAAGAAGGATTATACCAAAAATGTTGACTTCTCCACCTCCTGATGCTGCCTGGCCTGCTGTGTTCTTCCAGCCTCCTGCTTGTCTACTTTGGATTCCAGCATCTGCAGTTTCTTTTTATCTTTAACTTTAACACATCACCCTGCTCCCTGGCCAACATCTCTGTCTCAGGATTGCTGCAATGTTCCAGTGAAGTTCGGCACAAGCTGGAAGAACAATACCTCATTATCCATTTGGAGACCCTGCAGCCCTATGGAGTTCAATAAATTTAGGGCCTGAACTCCCCCATGTTCAAGCCCCCTACCACACATTGCAGGTCTTGCTAGCACTTAGTGATGGTGACTCAGGGGTAGCTAAGCTGCCTCACTGTGCTAGGGACCTGGGTTCAATTCCCAGCTTGGGTGACTGTCTGTGTGGAGTTTGCACATTCTCCCTGTGGCTGTGTGGGTTTCCTCCCACAATCCAAAGATGTGCAGGATAGGTGAATTGGCCATGCTAAATTGCCATTGTATTAAGGGATATGTATGTTAGGTGCATTAATCAGGGGTAAATGTAGGGGAATGTGTCTGGGTGGGTTACTCTTCACGGGGTTGGTATGGACTTGTTGGGCCAAATGGCCTGTTTCCATAACGTAGGGATTTTCTTCTATGGTCATTCATGTCTGCCATTACACACTGCCTATTGTTAGCCACTAATAGTCTCCGTTAACAGCTCTTCACCCCCCTAACCAGATCGTTCCCCACTCCTTTTCTGTCCAACTGTTGTTCTCTCTCTTGGGGCTCTATCCCTCCCTATCATTTACTCCTTACCCCCCTCCTACCTCCTGCATATAAACCAACATTTTTCTAGCTATCATCATTTCTGGGGAAGGAGTCACCAGACCCAAAATGCTAACTCTGATTTCTCTTCACAGATGCTGCCAGACTTGCTGAGCTTTTCCAGCAACTTCTGTTTCTTTAGCTAAAAGCCAGGCTTCCTCTGACACTGAGTCTTTCAGATCACTCTTTGCCTCACAGAGATGGATTTAGTACTGCGACACATGATATATCAAAGCACAATCATCACTGTGGAGATTATTTACTTGCCCCTTTTGGACATTTACATTGCACTGTAGGAGCTATGGAAAAATGACGGTCATGTTACATTTTGTCCATAGCATGCTTGACAGAGATTTATTTTGAACTTAATGGAGGTGAAATTGGCCGTTGTCAGCAGCACTAAGTGGATTTATAGGGAACCAGCTGCCTGTTGTACAGTTTGATTTTTCTTTTCTATTGGAGCATGTTTGAACTTCAGGGAGCCTGCCCTCATTCTGAGGTTGAATTGAATATCCATGTCATATTCCTATCCTGTTACTCTCCCATAGGAATTTTGTGATACATTTGTTAAGACCCTACTGTTTGTGTGCCAGGATAGGAAGGGGTTACATATAGAATTAGAAAGGCTGATGGAGTATATTAATCTTTATCATATTGCTCTCAACAGAATATTAGCCCAATTGTGTTAATTTATCCTAGCTACGGGGAAATTTTCTGCCTGTTTGAGGATTCTGGTCTTATGTGTGCGTGGTTGGATCCTGGTCTGAGCTGGATTGACAACTGTGCGCTGAGTTGTCCAGAGCGAAGGACACGTTCCTTACTTTGTAAGAACCCGGTCTACATCCTGAGATCTCATCACATTCCCTGAGGTGAGAAATTGGGCGTTTTGATGTTGGCAGAGGCATGTGAGCAATGAGCAACTTCCAGAACAATGCAGAGTAGGCAGATTAGGAATTCAATCAACGTGCCATCAGCCCTGTCATTGTGGACCTTAACACTTCAGTGAATGCTCTCTCTTAACCTCACTCAGCTGAACACATGTTCAGTCTCAAGAAGGGCCCTCCACCAATGTTGCTTTCAAAAACCATCAGCTACTTGTAGGTTATTTGCTGGTCAATTTCCTCTGGATATTGCTATGATTCTACAATTTAACAGGGTTGTTTCAAAATGTCATTTAGGGGGATGAAGGAAGTTTGCTGAATTCTGCACAAGCCGGACATGAGTTCATTCCTGGACACTCCAGCTGGAAGAAAGTATGGCTTAGAGAGTGAACAGAAAGCACAGAACAAGCTGCTATAACAGGGACAAGGAGGAAAAGGAGATGCTGTTAAACCAGGAGGTCATTCCCATGCAAATAATTTGAGGAGAATGTGTCCCCCCTCAGTGACAAAAGATGTGTGAGCTATCAGCATTGAAGTCTGTCACCTGTTCAAGACACAATTACAACGTGGGCAATGAAAGTGACTCTGGTAGTGAATTATTTTGCGGCTGGATCTTTTCAGTCTTGAGCTTGAGATAGTTACCATCCCCAGTTGCGTAAAGGAGGTCACTGGAGCTCTCCACTGAGCAAGTGTAAACTATACTGTATTCTCTTTTGATGGATTGAGCACTTCCACTATTCTTGCAAGCTAATATGTTGGCT
Source organism: Chiloscyllium punctatum (assembly GCF_047496795.1). Classification (NCBI taxonomy): domain Eukaryota; kingdom Metazoa; phylum Chordata; class Chondrichthyes; order Orectolobiformes; family Hemiscylliidae; genus Chiloscyllium; species Chiloscyllium punctatum. The sequence continues at coordinate 18,169,205 of NC_092776.1, read as the reverse complement.
AATATGTGGTGATTACCGAGTAAACCATTATTCTTTTCCATTCTTCTCTGTTAATGGGACTCTGACTTGCAATTCCAGGTTACAGTGTAAGAGTTTGAATGCTGGTGAAGTTCAAAAATGGTGAGGAGTTTTCACTAAAGAAAATAGCTTTTCGGACGGTAGGCATATTCCTCTTTGACAGAACATATTTGCAGATATTAGGGAGCTCAGAGATCGTAAGTTAACATCCAAAAGCTGAAAGCTAGCATATCAGCTCTGCCTCATGGTCTGCCAAGAGGGGAAACAGGGACAGAATTGCAGAGATTCCAAGGTGCAGACGTATGCAAATATTTCATTAATTGTGGTTGGGTCAGAGAATCATTTGCCATCTGCTTTCGTTAATTGCCATGATTGTTCTGCATTGCACTTGAGTATTTAGGATGCAGAAGTGATTTTGCCTTGTTTTCATTGTGCACTGTTTTACCTTATTACGCTCAAATTGCTTTACCACAGCTGTTGAAAGCAGATTGTTTGGCTCTTTAGAATCCTTTGGGTGTTTTCTGATAGACACCTCCTGTGCTGAGTGTCCAACTCTCCCACTCATTGTCTCCATCCCTTTGGGATTTCAACACCTCGCAGTTCCTGACAGCAGCATCTGTGGCTTCAGAGGAAAGGCTTGGCACTGTCACATACCTGTAATGTTTTCTAAACACCTAGGATTTCACTGTGAAATAAACTGCTACAGAAAAAAGTAAAATAATTCCATAAATTCTATTTAAAAACAATCTAGTTATGAAAACATTACAGGAATTAACATTACTCCTGTTTTGCTCATTCTCAGTAAGAATCATAGAACATAAAACATTACAGCGCAGTACAGACCCTTCGGCCCTCGATGTTGCACCAACCTGTGAAACCAATCTGAAACCCATCTAACCTACACCATTCCATTTTCAAATCCTGGGCATCTTATAAACTCAACGCCTTTTTAAAATTTGTTCTTTGGATATGATTTCACTGGAGCATAAAATCTGACAGAGTCACAGACAAACCAGGTACAATCCGAATTTATGGTTTAGCATAATGTCTCCCTGCAGCTGCCGTTATATGACAGAGCATTCTCTGAGCAATAACAATATAATTTGTTGCTGCCTGGCCTGAGTTTTACTAAAGCTGACTGTTCCTTTTACAGATCCTAGTGACAACGGAACTCGATGCTTTGATCCTTAGAATTGGGTTCCCTGGTTTGCAGCGGCTCTTGTCTCAAAACATTAAGGAAACTTTTAAAATGTGACTTTGGACTGAGCTGGAGCTATACTGCTCTGGGGGACAATCCAATGCATAGCGGGATGCTACAATCAGTCATAAACGTCTCAGGGTTCATTGGGAGAAGCTTAACATGATTCTTGAGCTGTTTTGCCATTTTTCTGTTGAATTTCCAATTGCAAAAAGTCACTGGTGAAGGATGGTACAGGAGCAACCTTTATTACAGAATAAACCATTACAAGCCTATCATGTCAAGCTCAGCCCCACATAGCTTTAACAACTGGCCTTTTGCTTGTTCTCAAATGAAATCCCAATTAGTGTTCGTATAGCTCTTGGGGACTCAGGATTCTTCAGGAGATGTTACCTAATTGCAGAGTCACATCTAACAGGAGACATTTCGCTTTGGAATTTGAAGCAGCGGCTGGTTAAGTCAGGTCCACACTTTCCCCATTTTGGACGACGGAAGGAATGTATTATTTGATACAATCAGCCAACTCGAGGGGTATACAGGCTAATAGATCCAATAACAACCAATTTAGGTTAATTAGCTGAGCATGCACTATGGTGTATTTACACTTTCTGAAAGGTAAGCACAAACATTCACAGGAAGCTGTTCTCTGCAAACAAAAGGAATATGTTCAAGCCTTGTGTCTTTTCTAAATACCTGGGGACTAGAGCCTACTACTTTGTACATGCTGCTGCGTCAGAGGCAACTTGCTCATCAATCAGCATCATTGCCCCTGCACTATAAATCATTGGCAAAATTTTAAATTGTTTTTTCTTGTGTTTGTCCTGATGACTGCAAGATATGAAGCTTCAAAAGCATATCACTTAAAAAATAATGTTTATGTTCTGTACTATCAAGTAACTGTTTGTTTTAATTTCTGTCCCTGTTTACTTACATACTTTATGAGGAATTTCACAACACCAGATTAAGTCATTCTCAGAAATAAATAGCTACTGTACAAGTTTACAGATCCAAAAACACTTATCTAATCAGAGTTCCACAAAAACAACTAGGAAAGAAATTAATGTTTCGTTGTTGCATGACAAAATTGCACTTACAGCCTAAACAATTACCACATAAAATGAAATAAATGTTGGCACAGGGGAGAAACATGATTCACACCAAAATAGGAACTCCATGTGTTGCTGCATGTCGGCTTTGGGCCCAAGCCACATCAAACTTTGGACCTAACTTTCTTGCACTAAAGTTTTCTTTTTCACTTTTTTTTCTCTCTTTTCCCTGTTTTTTCTCTTTTATTTTACTTAACACTTGTTAAAGAGCTCAGTCACAGCGACTGCATCGGTGGGCAGTGAGTAGGCCCAGCACAAGCTTGTAGTGGTCAGCAAGTAGGCCCAGAGTGGACATATGGCAGTGAGTGAATACGCCCAGCGTGGGTTTGTGGCGGTCAACAGGTAGGCTCAGTGCAGGCTTGTGATGGTCAGTGAGTAGTCCCAGCGCAGACACATGATGGTCAGTGAGTAGGCCAAGCACGGACATGTGATGGTCAGTGAGTAGGCCAAGCACAGACACATGATGGTCAGTGAGTAGGCCAAGCACGGACACGTGATGGTCAGTGAGTAGGCCAAGCACGGACACGTGATGGTCAGTGAGTAGGCCAAGCACGGACACGTGATGGTCAGTGAGTAGGCCAAGCGCGGACACATGATGGTCAGTGAGTAGGCCAAGCACAGACACGTGATGGTCAGCGAGTAGACCCACCGCGGACACGTGATGGTCAGCGAGTAGTCCCAGCACGGACACGTGATGGTCAGCGAGTAGGCCCACCACGGACATGTGATAATCAGCGAGTAGTCCCAGCGCGGACACGTGATGGTCAGCGAGTAGTCCCAGCGCGGACACGTGATGGTCAGCGAGTAGTCCCAGCGCGGACACGTGATGGTCAGCGAGTAGGCCAAGCGCGGACACATGATGGTCAGCGAGTAGGCCAAGCGCGGACACATGATGGTCAGTGAGTAGGCCCAGCGCGGACACGTGATGGTCAGCGAGTAGCCCCAGCGCGGACATGTGATGGTCAGTGAGTAGGCCAAGCACGGACACGTGATGGTCAGTGAGTAGGCCAAGCACAAACACGTGATGGTCAGTGAGTAGGCCAAGCACAGACATGTGATGGTCAGCAAGTAGACCTACCGCGGACACGTGATGGTCAGCGAGTAGGCTCACCGCGGACACATGGTGGTCAGTGGGTAGGCCCACCATGAACACGTGATGGTCAGCGAGTAATCTCAGCGCAGACATATAATGGTCAGCGAGTAGTCCCAGTGTAGACACGTGATGGTCAGTTATCAGGCCCAGCGCGGACACATTGTCGTCAGCGAATAAGCCCAGCGCGGACTTATGATGGTTAGAGAGCAGGCTTAGTGTGGACACATGGTGGTCAGTGAGTGGGCCCAGTGCAGGCTTGTGGTGGTCAGTGAGTAGGCCCACCGTGGACACGTGGTGATCAGTGAGTAGGCCCAGCATGGACTCGTGACGGTCAGCGAGTATGCCCAGCGTGGACATCTAGTGGTCAGTGAGTAGGCCCAGTGGGAGCTTATGGCGGTCAGTGAGTAAACTCAGCGCAGGCTTGTGGTGGTCAGCAAGTAGGACCAGCGCAGACACGTAATGTCTCCCTCAATTTCTGACATTTCTTCATTGCTTGGCAGCCATGTCCAATGGCAGAAAATGCCCCAATCTCTTCATTACTGAAGGAGATAAGGCTTCATTCTGCAGTCTCATCAACAATCAGAGATTTGCCTTTGAAAGACAATAAACCGTAGACCAACAGGACTACTCTCTCATTAGAGAGAGATAGATACAATCAGTGGTGGTTTAACTCTAAGGTACACCACACCTCTGTCAAAGGGAGAGATTGAGGAGAAGAGTCTTCATGGTAACCTCACCCATTGCAGGAATTAAACCCACACGGTTGGCATCACTCTGCCTCATAGACCTGCCATCTAGCCAACTGAGCTAACTGTAGAGATGCTCAATGCTAGCAGAATGCAATTAAGGAATAATAGATAAACAGGATAAATTTGTTTTTTAAAATGGCGAGTAATTTAGAATTTTGACAATTTAGAAGAATGAGAAATGATCTCACTGAAACATGTAGGATCCTGAGAGGACTTAATAGTGTAGATACTGAGAGGTTATTTATCCCAGGATGAAGAAGTCTAGCACTAGTGAGCACAGTCTCATGTTAAGGGGATAGCCATTAAGTTCTAAGATGAAAAGAAGCTTCTCCTCTCAGAGAATTGTGAATCTTCGGTATCCTATACCCCAGGGCCATTGGATGCTCAGTCATCGAGCGTTTCTAAAGCTGAGATTCACAGACCTTTAGGATTCAAAAGGAATCAAAGAATTTGCTGAATATCAGAACACGTTCAAGAGGCCAATATGCTGGCACGCAATTTCAGTTCCTTGGTACTTTGTCCAAGTGACCATCCTTCATCTGCAACCAGGGATAGCAGAAGCTGCCTAACCTTCTCTTAGTTTGATGTCTAAGTACGTGCTGTTCCAGAAGGAATTAATGGGTAATAATGTGGAATAGACACAAAACAAAATACTTCATCATAGCCTCAGCTGTGGCTCAGTTGGTAACACTCTTGCCTTTGAATCTCTGTTGGATCAATCCCATTGCTGAGCTTGAAAATAAATATCAGAGTTGCACTCCGGTACTGAGGGAGTGCAGTCTTGTCAAAGGTGCTATTTTTGGATGAGAGGTTGCTCTGATGGATGTAAAAGGTCCCATGGCACTGTTTCGAGAAAGTGTCGGTCAGTTATTAACAGTGCCCTGACCATTATTTATCCCTCAATCAATATCTCTGAAGTGATGATTTGTTCATTACCACTTTGCTGCTTGTGAGAGCTTGATGTGTACAAATTGGCCATTCTGTTTCTTACATTTACAGCAGTGACAATACTTCAAACGTACTTTGTTGGCAATGAGGTGCCTCGAGTTGTCAGGTGGTAATAAAAGGCATTATATATAAATGTAAATCTTTCAAGCCTTTCTTTTACACAGTGGCTTTTCACTAAATCCAGTATTGTCATGGAGGGGAATTAATGAACATTCACAAATTGACGGGACACTAAAATTATCTCTGTTTACGTTTCTTTACTGTCATGAAAATAAACATTAATTCCATATTCAGTTAGCATTGCAGTTAGTATGCTTTGATATGCAAAAAGAATTAAAGGAATTTTAAAATTGTATCAATTTGAATAATTTATTTGAACGCTTCAGAAGTTAAATGAGTAATTACCATTTTGTTATATGCAACTGTGTTTGCAGAAATCCAGACCATTCTGAAATGATTGCACCCAGAATGACTTAATTTTTAAATAAAGGAGAAATGGTCTTTTGTTTTCAAACCGTCTGTATAGTCAGTTGACACAGATATTTTCACAAACTGGTCATGCTGAGTAGCATTAATGCTTCCTCATTACACAAAGAACAAAATCATCTTTGATCTTTTATTCATCTGCAAATGACCCCTCGTTAAAATCGACTTTTTGAAACTGCTTACTCTATAAGTACAAGGCATTTATACATTCCTTGCGACCACAGAGTGCTTTGCTCTGTTAGTGGTAATATGAAGTGACACATTCCTACTGAAATCTGTCTTCAGAGAACCAAACTTTTCCACATACTTGCCATCTTCAATGAGAGAGTATATTAAAATTATTGGCATACAGCACTGATTTTTTTATACAAAAAAAAAACCAATTGCAATTGACAAAATGTGTATTGGAAAGTACTTTTAAAGGTAAGAGTTGATTCATACTGACCAAAGAGCAACAGAGAAGATTGCTCAGAAAATCACAGGTCCCTTGAATTTCCATTCACTTACTTAAAAAGTTGGGAAATAAGATTGGTGCTACAGGCTAGTGATCTTACAAAAGCAGTGCTCCTGCTGACTGCGCTTCCTCAGAGGACCTACAATCTAAATCTATTGTGGATGTAGCAAGATGGATCCAGAGGTACTTCATGAGAAACTGAGACTGACAGGCGGGAAAATCAACCACCATGTAGGAGGTGACAGATTAAAAGAGTTCGGTTTTAGAGGAGGTCTTGATGGTGAAAAGAGGGGATGTAGGGAGATGGTGGATTCCGAAGAAAAATTGCAGATAGCAGGACCATTGTTAGGATTTTAAACAGGGTTTCAATTTTTCAAAAAGATTGTGAACAGGTGGAGGAGGTGGGGGGTTTCAATTTTCTAAAGCTGTGACTGCCCTGAGGGCAATTCCACAGTTTAAAGAGGGACTTTGTGGAAATTTACAGATGATGCAGGAAAATTTTTAAAACGTCTTTAGATTCCTTTCTTTTTCTTACACTTCTGAAGCTGTTTCCTCTCATCACACTTCCAGCCCCACTTGCGTTGCTATTTTCAGACTACTTGATTTGTTTGAAGCCAAAGTCTCATGTGACAGTGGCTCAGAAGAGGCCTGACCTCGCCTAAAGCATCTTGAAGAATGGGAGAGATCCTGGCAATTAAAAGAAATATGAGTGACATTTAAGAATGTGAAAAGCTGAAGCCTGAAGACACACACAAGACAGAACAACACACTCCCAATGTGCATCAATCTCAATGTGAAAACATAGAAGCCTATAGAAATTGCAAACAATATTTAACAAAATGCATTCAGAAACAAACGCACGTATCTAATACATGGTGATAATAGTTAGCCCGATGTTAGAAGCAGACAGACATTTCAGGTTAGCATTATTATATAGGGGTCTGAAAGGATTGATAAAGGTTAATACTTGATTGAATTCAGTCAGCACCAGCCACTGTAATGATTGCATTGGGACTTGGTCAGAGTAAAGAAAGAGCTTATAGGGGATAGACTTGGGGCAAGAGTGCTGTTAACAGTCCCTGTATTAACGCTGAACTGATTCATGTAACCTGTAAATATTTACAGTAATTGAATAAATTTAAATTCCATGATATGGGGCCAGAAAAAGGTCATTAAGACGGCTATGAGAAAACCTGTATATAGTAGGGACAGAAAGCTGGGAAAGTTGTAAACCAAACCATGGAAAGCAAATGAGAGTTGTGCAATTGCCATGATGATCTCTCAGGGACATGTTGAAATTTTAATTGCAAGATTTCTTTTTTAAATGGGGACATACAACAAAAGCATGACTGAGATTTTAATTTCTAAACAACGAAATTGAGTGATTGTCTGGAAGATCTTGCAGATTACTTTCAGCCTGAAGGAAGACACTGGAATGTCTCACCTGATGAAGGTAAAAGAAGCTTCAAAGAGAAGGACTTCAATAGCAAAAATGACTGCAAACAGAACTGTCATCTCATATGAGTTATCACAGACTGTGAACATAATGACAGAAAAGACAGCAGTCTATGAGAAACACATGCTAGTGTTTTCCCTTTTCAAGAACGCACAAGGAAAGAGGTTAAAAGCCAGTTTCAAACCCGGTGTACCTGTACTAGTGGGCGAAGGTGTGTGCTTAAAAATCAGCTAAGAATAGATCTAGCCACACCAGTGTTGTAGGTAAAAAGAAAAAAAGTCTTTTCTCTCTCTTTGCTAGTAGTCAGAAAGCATGTAAAATCACCACAGAAATGAAACAGGACAAAGGCCTTTCAGCTAACCTGCAAAACCAAGTATCGTGAAATCAACTGCTCAATTACTAACATCAGTATCACCCAATGGAACAGCTGCAACATCTCTTTGTGTACTGGTTAAATTGGGTCATTTTTGAAGAAAATGAACTCATTGTTTTCCTCAGGGAAATCATTGACCAAGGCTCGATGATTTTGGGATGCAGACATTGATGTCAATGGACATCTCTCAAATGTCAAGTTAGCCCAATATCATCAGTTAAGAAAATATGGGTAACAGCCAACAAACATTCAGGTAAGTGGTCACACCTAATGTTAAAGGTGTGCTACAAGCAGTTGTCCAACATATGGAACAACAGATACTTGAAAAAACTTGAAATGTTTATACACTTCACAACCATGGATGATCAACCATGACTATACTGAATGGCAGAGCAGGCTTAAAGGTCTGATTGGCCTATCCTGTTCCTATTTTCAAAATCCAAGAATTCGCTCTAAGTGGAAAGGAATTGTCTTCAATTTCATTCCAAAGGTGGAAGGCATGAACAACAAAATGTAACGGCAAAGCTTTTTTTCTTGGCTCCATAAGCACATGATGGAATGTAAAGAAAAAGCAGAATTTCCTGAGGTTAGTTACATCAGGATAGAAAAATTGGTTCATACCCTAAATGCGATGAAAAATGGTGACTGTAGTATTTTGACTGAAATGTTTTCCAGTGTCATCAAAACAGAAGCAAGCTCAAATTCCAGGTGGCAACAGAGATCAAGATTGAAAGCAAACAAAGGGGCATTAACTGGACCATTTATACCAGTTGTGTGCATCATAACAGACAGGCACCGAAAGCATTTCCTACTGAATTGAGTCACATTGCCACAGCAGAATGAACAACTATTTATTCCACATTCAACCTTGTCAGTAGGGACTGAGATGATTGGGAAGGGACAACTTTAGTCAAAATATCTAACCTCTCCAACTTCCAAAGGAGAGTCCTCATCACCGATAGGGTGGCACGGTGGTTCAGTGGTTAGCACTGCTGCCTCACAGCACCAGGGTCCCAGGTTTGATTCCAGCCTCGGATGACTGTCTGTATGGAGTTTGCACATTCTCCCTGTGTCTGCGTGGTTTTCCTCCGGGTGCTCCGGTTTCCTCCTACAGTCCAAAGATGTGCAGGTCAGGTGAATTGGCCACGCTAAATTGCCCATAGTGATAGGTGCATTAGTCAGAGGGAAATGGGTCCGGGTGGGTTACTCTTCGGAGGGTCGGTGTGGACTGGTTGGGCTGAAGGGCCTGTTTCCACACTGTAGGGAATCTAATTTATTATAGCTTTCAGATCAAAGAATAATGAATCTCCAGCTAACAAAATTGAGGCAGTGAACTAGCTGGCTTCACTGAATATTCACAGCTGCGAGGGAAGAAGAAAGTGCAACATATACAAGCAACTGAAGTCATGAGTTTGTCTATTTCAACACAAAGCCATGTGTGGAATGAACTAAAACATTCCACTGACACAGTTTAAAAATGTGGTGAATACAAATCCGCAAATACACCACCAAGAAGAGATAAATGATGCACAATGATCCAGATTCTTCACAAAAGAAAGATAAGAGATCAAAAATCTTTCAAATCAAGAAGAAAACCTCAGAACTCAGACTATCAGGAAAACAATCCAAGTCAACTAATTCCACCCAATACACCAGCATTCTTCAAGATTGAAGAGACCACATTCAGGGACAAAGGTATCCAAGTAAAATGCATTTTCCAAAGATTATGTGGTCTCTCCATTCCTTCTACTGGAAAGCATAACATTGCACTGCCGATTATCTATACTCATTCTGCAGACTCACTCATGTCTGTCATGGTCCTCCTCTATCGAGGTCGTGATTCTTTGGAGCTGTCTTCCCCGGAAAGCAGTGGAGGCAGAATTATTGAATATTTTTAAAGCAGGGGTAGATATCAGCCATGATCTTATTGAGGGGAGGAGCACGTTTGAAGGGACAAATGACTTACTCAAGCTGCTAATTCGTATTTTTATATGTATTAATTATAACCCCTGATTTGCAATTTTTAAAACTTAACCTTCAATTCCTTGTAACCAAATTGGTTTATAAATGTCGAATAATAGTGGTCCCGGTATTGATGTAAAATCACTACCTGCCTTTACTCTATCTGAGTAAGGATTCTGTATGTTTTCTATTTTGTCACCAACTTGCTATCCATTCTGCTATTTATTTTCTGAATCCACATGTTCTGACCTTGTTCTCGAATATATTATGCATTGCCCATTGAAAATCCAAATATAGTAGTGTTTCCTAATTGATTCTTTCTATGTCAACAGTGTGCATACTTTTAAAAAGTACTTCATTGACTGTAAAGCACTTTGGATCATCCGAGGTTGCAAAAAGTGCTGCATAAATGCAGGGCTTTCTGTCTCTTTCTTTAATGTAAATGTTTCCCCTACTGCTTCGCATCACTTAAGTTTTCAGATTCAAAAAGGTATCCAGTGAAGCAGGACTGGCATTTACTCCACCTCAAGTGAACCCCTAGAAATGTTAATAAAGTTCTAGCCTGGCAGACATGAATGCTACCAGTTAACAGGTTTGTTAATTTTCCATCTGGTATCCCTGAGAGCTAATTACAGCTCAGGAAGAAGGGAAGGAGCCTGGCTTGTCCATAATTACCATCCAATGAAGAAACACTTCCCATAGCAGACATGTAAAATGTTACTGGTTTTATCTGCTGCCTACTCCTGCGTGTGGAGGGAGCAGGGTGATAAAAGAGAAGCTGCAATGCAGATGCAGAAACGCAAATTAAAAACCGTCCTGGAGAGCGCAGAAGGTTGGAGTAACTCAAACCTGGGCATGATTTGATTTGATATGGGGTCTTCTGGTTTTTCCCATTTCTAACACAGACTCCCTGTACAATATTTACCAACTTACTTCAGTGCGGCCAGTAAATAATTGGCATTCAGAATGTAGGCAAGCAGATGGGTGGCTTGGCTCCCACGTGTTTGCAGCATTTGCTGAGAGCAAGACACTCACACAACCCAGCTGTTGAGTGTCTCTGATGTTCTCCAGAAAAGAGTTTAGCCTTTGGCTTTGCTGCTCAGCAGTTAGAGCTAATACCCCAGCCAGCCAATGACACAGATCGGACTTAACAGATCATCCAAAGAGAACAGCTGCACTCCAGAGGCAGAGAACTGTTAACTTTGAAACATCACTCAGTTTCGCAAAAGTGAACTGATCCATGAGGAAAGAACAGGGGAGTAGACTTTTATCTAGTGAATGCAGGCTGGACTAGGCTTAATTATTGAATCATACTCCTGACTTCTGTTTATAGCACAGGGTGGCTTGGTTTCAAACTTGGTCCAGTACTGCCAGATGATTACAATCAGTGCAAAATACTGCTTCAAAAATAAGTCATGTACCAGTCTCTAACAGCACAGCACACATTTAGAATCATTATTAACAGCTGTCACATGGACTGCCGTGGGGCCCTGTATGGCGTGTACTGTTCATCTGGCTTCTATTCCTCTCTCGCAATTGAAATCAAACAAAATGCAGAGCATAGCTTTCTCTTGAAACAATAATTATAGATGAAAAATGTCAAAGATCCTGCTAACAATGCGACATTCAGCTTGCAATGGAGGCTGATGTTTGGTGAGGAAGGTAATTATACTCTCAACAAAATATCACATTTTTTTCATAGTGCAAAGGACTAGTTGGCTACTATCAACACTCTCATTTATTGCATGATCTAGGGATATATATTGGTCCACAAGTCCCCCACTGAAGATTATTAAAAATATTATTACTCTACAAAAACTTTTAAAGAAAGCCCCAGTATCAATGTTCTATTTCACGTTATTGGTTACCAAAGATTGAAAATACTGGAACAAGAGATTTTCTCTGGAATTTGCACCAATCATAAACAAAATCTTTGTAGATCCTGTTTTCAAATGTACTTATGATTTGTGTGCAAATATACAAAGTAAATTGGAGAATTATGTCATTATTTTATGAATTAAACAGCTCGTTCTCAACGACTCTGAGTGTGATGTTTTTGAGGCATAACAAAAGCAAAGACTTTAAGGAAAGTTTATCTGAAAATTAATGATGTAAAAATAATATTAATTACTTTTACAGGGGCTGTTTTCTCTGGAGCGTCGGAGGTTGAGGGGTGACCTTATAGAGGTTCATAAAATCAAGAGGGGGCATTGATAGGATAAATAGACAAAGTCTCTTCCCTGAGGTGGGAGAGTCCAGAGCTAGAGGGCAAAGGTTTAGGGTGAGAGGGGAAAGATATATCTAGTTGGCATGGATGAGTTGGACCGAAGGGTTTGTTTCCCTGCTGTACATCTCTATGACTCTATGACTCTAAAAAATTTGTGCTGGAGCTAGTAAGGGCAATCATAATGCAATGTCAACTTTCTCCAATGTTAAATATATTGCTCACTCTGAAACAATCAGGCAAAAAAAGGTGATATTTGGCAAACAAGGTAGCTGTACTAAAAATTAGTACAGCCTTATTTCCTATAATGTAGAGGGTGGGTAGCCAATATTGATTCACTTAACACAGTAGAATCTGAATTCAATAAAAATCTGGAATTAAGCCTCCAATGATGATCATAAAACATTATTGGAAAAAACTCATTTGATCATTAATGTCCTTTAGGGAAAGAAACTTCCATCTTTACTGGTCTGGCCGATATGTTACTCCAGAACCACTGCAATATGATTGACCTCTTAACTGCCCTCTGAGTAATTAAGAATGGGTGATAAATGTTGGCCCAGCCAGAGACGCCCTCATCCTGTAAAAAGCCCCTTAAACTCAGCATAGTAAAGAAGACTGATGACAGCCAGTCAAGTACAAGCCAACTACACCCCAACCACAAGCTGCCAATGATTGGTGACTAACCCAAAATCCGGTATGACATGATCAAGTAAAACGATTGCACTTTCAAGAGAAATATCACATCAATTTTATTACACATCATTGCAAAGTTAACCAGAGGTAACCAAGGGTAACTATAGGAAAAGTTGCAATGTGTATTCTCTGGTCTGCGTCCAGTAAGATGGGAGCCAGTGATGTTGTGCATTGCACACCAAAAAATGCAAATGTGATAAGTAGGATCGTGAGCCAGGAAAATGGGAAGGTAACTTAGCAGGAAGAGAAGGGACAGATGAGAAAATATTAGATGTCGCTTCAGTGAAAATCCTGAGGTTATTATGTGTATAAGACTGTTGAGAGGAAATTGTGGGATTTCTCAATATCTGAGAGGTTCGAAAACATTTTGTCTGACTTAAACTTGCCTTCGGGAAAATGGATTTGTAAGACCCAGAAGTGGTTAGTTATTTTCTGTAAGGGTGAAAGTACCATAGAGTGTGACGTTGTGACTCACCAAACAGAATGTTATAATTCCAATTTCATACTAATTTAGCAGATTTTGTCTCAACATATTAGAGTTAGTCTTAGTGCACTAGAATTAATCACAGAGCTCTTGGGACAAGAGAGGGAAGGGGGCAAATATATTCAACTTGTTTACTGGTCAAAGATATCTGCATAAGGATGCTTTGCTTTTATTGGTCAGAGCATTGAGTATAGGAGTTGGGCTGACATGGTGCAGCTGTATAAAATATTGGTAAGGCCATTTTTGGAGCAACAAATCTGGTTCTGCCTCCAGTTGTTATCAGGAAGAGATGGATTTGGAGCTAGTGAACGTGGTATTGGCGACAATGACCTAATTCTTCCTAATGTTTAGTTGGAAAATATTTCTGCTCACCTAGCAGTCTGACAATTTGGAGATAGTGGAGTGAGTAAGGAATAATGACTTGAAAGGCTTGTTTTTCTGATTGAGAGAGAAATATTGGCTCGGACACCAGTGATATCTCCTCTTCTCTTCTTGGAAATATTGCCATGGGTTTTGTTTTACATTCACCTGCGGAGGGCAGACAGAGATTCATTTCATTGTCTCCTCTAAATGATAGCATATTAATGCCCTGCTATGTATACCTTGATGTTTATGCTTCTAAAGTCTAAAGCAAAATTTAAACACACAACTTTCTTACCCAGAGGCAAATGTGCTACCACTTGAGTCACAGCCAGCCCACTATGCTTCAGAGGTACAGTATGGTAATGTTTTTATTTGATATCTCTGAAAGTCAGCAAGTGTGATTCTCTGATCACAACTAGATAGAGAAGAACGGAATTAGATGAGTGCCTGGTTTCTCCTTCTATTTCTATTCAATTAATGCTTGAGTATACTCTTAGAGGCTTACTAGCTATTGTATATTTTTTAGGCATTTTTACAAACTTTTAAATGCCTCTACAGTCACAAAATGTTTGCATCATGTTTAACCTTGCTCAGTGTCTCGTACCCTCTTTGGTATTTGTTTACTTTGCTTTGAGTCAACAGACATCCTTAACTAGTCAAGCACAGTGAACATAGATCAGTGACCAGACTCTCATCATTGAACACACTCCAATCAAACACTACACTAACTACTTGAGTATCAGTGAGTGATCACAGCACAGAATACTGCTGTACTTTAACTGTTCATAAAAATATTACTGGGGGGTCCCCTATTTTAAAAAGTCTGACTTAGGAGCAGTTGCACTTACGATTCTGATTCCATACCTGGGCAAAGTTTTAAAGAACCAACATGCAAACACTTCCTGAGCTTATGAAGGGCTACTTTATATTGTCCTGCAGAGTGCTCCAACTTGCATACAAATCAACTTTTGAATAGACTCAGGAAACAGAACTCGTACGTACAAACTATACAACTACAAATATACAAATCTGTGCCCAGCAGAAGGATATTTCTATCAGAATGATCCTTGAGGTTTTCAATGGTTTTACAAACACCTTTCTTTGGCATCTTTATCTTTCAGGATATAGGATGCAAAAACTTTAGTGGTTGGGATATTCCCACAAAGAAATGTCAGGTATCAAATGTCTATTTCATTCACTACCTGGCTGTTGCAGGGGCATCAGATCACACTGGTCTGGGCATTATGCACTAACCTATCACCAACAGTACACATGCACAACTGCTCAGCCACTGTTAGCAAACAGAAATAAATTTAAAACTCCCCTCAGCACTCAGTTAATGTTTCAATGCAATGTTATCTCTCTGGATTTAATATAATGCTGTGACACACTATTGATTTCATATCCCTCTATCTACTAATTAACCATTGTATTTAATGTCATTGTAGTATATATGAGGTATAGATCTGGAAATTATGTGTTCTGCTTGGCAAGCCAATAAAAATACACTGAAAGCAGCCTTCAATGTCACAAGTAGCATATATCACCATGTACCATACATCAGCACAGTTGATGGCTCACTACCTCAGTTAACAATTCTTTATTTTAAGCATAGTTGCACTGATGAAATAAGACAAGCAACCTCTCTCCTAATATGCTGAAACTTTACAGATACGGTGACCTTCGTGTCCTCGGGCAGGCCTTTTCTTATAATGTTAAATAAAACTATCAGCGCCCAGTCATCACAAATCATCTGTGGGATTTTCCTTCTTGTCAGTAAGGTATTCCTGCAGAAGGATAAAATGTCACTGGGTGTGTCGTTTTACGCCGGCTTTTGTAAAACACAGGGGTCTTTCAAACTCTCACATTCATACAAACAGAAAAGGGATTGTAACAGCAGCCATACTTGGGATTAATCTAAACTCTCTGAGGAATGCAGAACGTCCACAGGTAGGAGAAAGGGTGGGGGAAGGGATGTGGAAGGTCAGACTAAGAATTTATAGCAAACATACTCAGGAAAGGGTTTCTAAAATGGCACCTTAAACAGATACTGGTGAAAAATCACCAGTTGACTCCAGATGCATCCTCAAAAGCTTTAAGCATGTTTTTCAGGGAGGAATCCAGATTTTGGAATTTGAATGCAGGGACTGGATCTTGAAATGTAACATTAAAATGTTCATCGAGTTTAGATTTCAAAGTTTCAAGGATTTTAGTTTTGCAAACCCATGAAATGGCCGTTCATGAAGACACTCCTCATGTTCAGCAACAGTGATAGGGAACACAATGTTGCCGATATTCTTTCACAGAGACAGGAATCAGTTCAACATAAAAGCATGGATGCTGGAAAGCTCAAATTAAAAAAACAGAAAATGTTGGAAATACATCAGACGAGAGAGGGACAGCCTTAATATGTCAGAAACTGGGAAAGTCGGAAATATAATAGGGTTCATCAAAGTACAGAGGCAGGAAAAGTGAGGTTAGAAAGGGGAAAGAGAAAAGGGTTAGGTGGAAAGCAGGTGAGATTAAATGACAAGAGTGGGATAGTTTTCCAGGCAAAAGGAAGTGGGGCAGGGCAATTAAGAGGTATGTGCAAATGAGAAAACGGATTTATGAACAACATAAATTAACTTAAAAATCTAAAGGAAAGTGCACACAGAAATGAATATCAGGATGGAGGCTATGATCTGACATTTGAACTCAATATCGAATGTGGCAGGCTGTAAAGGATTCTGCTGAAATAGGACTGTAGGAGGCTTAGGACAATGGGGTCAGAGAGAAACTGGAAATAAATGTAACACTGAATATTCACCCCAGGGCCTGTTTCAGTCCTCATTTACTACCTTAAACAACTACACTTTTTGTAAGAGTTAATAGATGGCCAATTATTGCAGGACCAATAACTAAGACCTCAACTGCCACAGCCAGCCTAACTATAAGCACAGGCACAATTTTCTCCCTTTTGCTTTTGAAGAGAATTACTCCTGCAGGGGTAAATATAATTTCACAGAGTAACAGCAATGCTCAGGTGCACTGTTCAGTTGTGTCAACCTTGACAATGAGTTGCAGCAACCATTACAATTGAACTCACCCCTACTATCACCCAATATCCACAAATGTTTATTTTCCAGCACAGGGACTTGGGGGAGGGAGGTGAGAATCTCATTCGGGTGCCTGGCTGGAGAGGTGGTGGGAGACCCTTGATCTGCCTCTTTTTGAGAAGGCCTGATGAAGCCCAGCCAGTAAGTGGAGGGACCAGCTATGGGTTATCACTTAAAATAAAGACCCTGAGGCAGAGATCTCACCTACTGAGAACTGCTGCCAATCACAGGCCAGTTGCTCTTGAGCTTGGCACTACCACCAGCAAGTCATGGCTGCTTCAGAAGGATAAACTCTGGAATGTTGTATGAGTCGTGTTAAGTCTGTGGCAGGTGGTTGTCATGTGTTCAAGGGCTCTCCCAAAATTACTCTCCCAAGGCCTCCTTTATTTCCCAAAGTCCAGTCCCTCGATCAGGCCCTGAGTGACAAGCTGGCTGCACAGCTTTAGCAGCTATACGTGTCACGTGACCACAGGCTTACCTGCAGCTGGATTAACAATGGGATGAGATCCTGAGGTGGTCTTTCATTGGAAACTAAGGAAGTCAGTTCATGACAGGAAGGGAAGCTTGCCCATCGATCTTTACACCTCTGAATTCTGGCAGAGTCGGGAAGGCCGTGGGGGTTCAGATCTTGTCCTTCCCATCACCATGCTCACCCCCAAAAGGACAGAATATTCCACCTCTCCACTGGGAGATACTTCCCTGCTTGGGGTTTTGTGGCATTCCACTGTTGGCCTAGCTGACAGCAGGACAGATCAGAGATTGAACTGTGACTGTAGTCCCCATCTTAGATTAATATCTGATATGGAATACCTAGTGGGAATAAATGAATTCAGAATGACGACAGCTTCATGTTCAGCAGTCAGTCTCGAGCGATTAGTCAGCACCTTGCTGTGATTTCGGGATGACCTGTAGCTCATTTCAGACTGTGACCATACATAAAACATCACTGTTTATCAGAGATTAGTAAATACATTATAGATGTGCAATATCATGCAGTTAAATGTAGTAAGTTGGGTTTAACATAGTGCCTTTTTGGCCAAGTAATTTATAATGTGGATTAAAGGCTAATTCCTCAAGGTCTGCCTAGCTATCTTTTCTTTAATGTATACATTATAAACAATATATACATTACATGAACCTAATACATACATTCTTTAAATTGTGACTCCTGAAGTCAAATAGAAGTAACTTTCCACCAGTTGTGAAGTCCATTGCACATTGAAAACTATTAGATGTCTTACACCATTTCATAGTTTCTGTCACATTCCAACATATTGCCACACTGTCATCTATTAGTAAGGACAAGGTTACACTGGAGGTTGTTGGTAGCTTCACATATCTAGGCTTCACAATAACTCGCAATCTGCTGAAGTCAACATACACATTACAAAAGTGAGTTTTGAGAAAATTTGTGGCTCAGGTTGAGTTTTGGATGTAGGTTTGTTTGCTGAGCTGGAAGGTTCATTTCCAGACGTTTCGTCACCCTACTAGGTAACATCTTCAGTGGGCCTCCAGGTAAACCACTGTTGCTGATTCCTGCTTTCTATTTGTATGTTTGGGTTGACATCACCAATGCAAAGAAACTCAAACATACAAATAGAAAGCAGGAATCAGCAACAGTGCTTTGCCTGGAGGCCCACTGAAGATGTTACCTAGTAGGGTGACGAAACGTCTGGAAATGAACCTTCCAGCTCAGCAAACAAACCTACATCCACATTACAAAAGCTCAGTGCTATGTCCAAGTTGACAAAGAGAGTTTGGAACAACAACAGCCTGAGAACACAAATGCAGGTTAACAAAGCTGTGTCCTCTGCACGTTCCTCTACAATGGTGAGACCTGAACAAGATAAACTGGGCAGGAGAACAACTCCAACAATGTCCACCTTCACTACTTCAAACTATTAAGAGATTGTGGGAAGAAATTTACATATCAGCAAAACAACTGCAATGAACTTAGCCACTACAATTCTGAAGAAGTGTCATTAAACCCAAAATTTTGACTTGGATTTCTCTCCACAGATGCTGGCAGACCTGCTGAGCTTTACCAACAAGTTCTGTTTTTGTTTCTGATTTCTAGCATCAGCAGTTCTTCTGATTTTTATCTACAACAGTTATGGATGGAATCAAATATGTTAGAAATGTATGAACCAAGAGTGTGATGTGGTGGATAGAATGAGGTCACATGTTTTAATTTATAACTTTTAGTCATTTTTTGATATTGTTCAGTTTGTATGTTAACTTAATTACCTTTTACAGAGCAAGTTCCATATTGCTGTCCATATTTATGCGGAAACTTCAAATCAGTGATTTTGTTTCCTTTAACCATAGAGCCCAATATTCACCACACCAGTAACAAAGCAGGCCATTTACCTATTAAACTATCAAGATATGGTAACATGATAAAGAATGCTTGGCTTAGAACTGTTTATTTGATTGCAGATGTTTAATTTATAATTTCAGATAATTAAAGGAAACAAACCTAATGATTAGAGATTTAAACAGGTGTCACTTTCTCCTCAAAAATGTAGAATGGTTAAATGATAAAGTGCCAAATACATTTGTTAGTCTTCAGTTTAAAAATGCCTTTAGACTATTTCTACTTAACACTATATAATTCCACATAGTTATATAAAGAGAGATGGGTTTAATCTACAAATGCACATACACTATAAGTGATCTACATGGAACAAAATATATTTATTGTGTTTAAGAGAGTGATAGGACAGAGAAAAAAAAGAAAATATTAGTTTTTTTTAGTTACTAAGTGACAGAATATAATTTAGCATGGATGGATTCACAGAGGTGTGTTTCTGTCTTGTAATATAAAGATCAGTCTGAGGGTATGTTTGTTATCCCCAAGTATACATGAAGTCTAAGAAACCATATTTGTGATTCAATGCTGTTAATCTCCAACAATTTACTTTTAATAAACTCTTCAAACAAAGGTTTATGACTCATATCAGGAAAAACTTATTTTATAATGCATTAGATCTTAGTTTGCTGCTGATTGCCATGCTTTACATCCGAGAGTATTAGCTATGATTGTTTAATGAAATGTTGCCAACAAAACAGAATAAATTTTAATAAATATATGTTGTAAGTTTAAAATAAAACAATTGTAAACAGAATCATCTCAATAGTGTAATGTCCTGGCAACAAATTTCAAAAGAGTTGCAGACTGCACAAGGTCATTTGCCACCTTTGTTTATGCCACAATTTCTTCTCTGGAGAGTTTTCATTTCTGAGATATTGTGTTTTAATAACTTTGCAAGAGATAGGCCAACATTAAAATTGGGGTGAAAGTGTTTTTGGGGCAAAACGCCACACTAAATTTGTGATCACATTCTAAATTCCTTCTCTCCAACCACATTTGAGCTGCAGCATTCTGCAAAGGAGGACATTATATTGTTGTCATGCCCTGAGGTGCTTCGTCCAATGACAGTTTATTACATTTCAAGTGACGTGTCCACAATGACCACTGGAATAAAACGTATTCCATGGAGAAATTAATTTTGTAACCAAAAACAACACATTCTTTCTTTCTGTATTTTATCTTGACTCAAGCTTTAAAGTAAATTTATCATATTTTATCAGAAACATGACAAACATAAGATAAGATTCATCTAAGGCTGTACCATGAAAACGCTGGATCACTTCAAGCAAAGTTGTATGCATTCAAATGAGCAACTTCACTTTGGCAATATGGAACAATCTATGCTCCTGAAATATGCAAGTCAGTCATTACACATTAAGCAGCCATGAACACCCATGTACAAATTCAATCCTTTTGTGCAAATCCTCAGTTGTTTCTCTGCTTCACTTCCCCATATTTCTTTCCATTTCTATGTTCACATTGTTTCTTGTTCCAATCCACCAACTTATGTGTCAATGGTATGGAGCAGTTCTGACCTCTCTGAAGCAGCTTCAAAGGGAATTGCTACAGTGGAAATTAAAAAAAAACTACAAAGGATTTGTGGGATTTGAAGCATTGAATGTGAGCACCTGATTTACTGACTTCTAATGTATAATGAAATGCATCAATCTTTGTTCAAAAGACATGCTGTACACACATGAGGAACTGAATACATTGTGTAGAGAAATATACTCAGTAACAGAAGTATGCACGCACTCTGTAGTGAGACTAATCAAATCGACATCACAATATTAAGGGATAGGAAATTGAAATATTAAGTGGTTTTCTTGAGGAACAATATTGCATAAAACACAAAGCTGCACAATCTGGAGACAAACATTGGCCATTCTTACATTAGAATGAAAGCTGCTCTGTAATTAAAAAATCCATTAGCTCAATAGTGTTTGGTGTCTTTGAGCTGGAAATATCAATATATTGCATATTGATTCCATGTCCTATATATTTTATATAATTATTCATGAAAATTCCTTGGATATTCATCTTTGGCTTTTTTTTTCAGGTCTCAATGTGAATGTTAATGATCAGAATGCTCCATGCTGCTCCTGCACAATACCAATGACAGGCAGAATATGCTGGCAATCTGACTACTTCCAACCTTCCAAAAAATAAGCAAGTCAAATAAGGGAAACAAAATGCTGACAATACATTGCATTCTAAAAGAAGAAAGAATTCAGAATAAGACATGACAGCAGCCTTAAACCCCTTCCAAAAATAAAGAGGTGCTGTTGCTATTTCGCAACAATAAAGCCAATTCAATTCAATTCAATTTAAGTATTTGATACAATATTTAATATTTCTTTTTGTTTTGGCACTTAATCTTCATTTTCTCATTAATATGGAATTAACAACAAACATACTCTACATGATTGTGGATCTTCACCCACAGGGCAATGGCTGAACTCATTAGAGAATCTGCGGTGTTTTACAGAAAATGGTTTTATCATTATGATGTAACATTTGATCTTTCGTTGGGAGCAGATATTTTTGCGAAAAAAAAAGATCTTGAGGGCATTCTCAGTCCTTAGTACTTCCATTGAATGAAAAGGGAAACACTACAACAGTTGCTAGCACTCTAGACTAAGGACAAAGAGCCACATTGCAGTTCCCTGATTTTGGTGACCAGGAACAGTTGTGTGACATTTCTGATTGCTAATGTTGCTATGACTGGTGGAGGGTTGTGTGATTGGTGCTCCCATCTAGTCCCTCCTAAGGATCATCTACGATTGATTCTATAACCAGGCAATTACTCCCACTCCTTTTGAGTGGGCAACTCTTTAAGCAGCATTCCAGCATATTAGTAAAGACATGAGCAGGCCCCTTTAACCTTCTGATATCTAGTTCAAAGCCTTGCTCAAAGGATTTTCACTACAATCTAATCAGGCTTCAAAGGAAAGCTGGAAGAAGGCCCAAAGTTATGTCACAGAATGAAACAATTTCAATTTTAAACTTCAGCCAATGGGGTTTGGGAATTTGGGGGAGCTGAGGCTTCATTCTCTGGCTAATATTGAATGTGTTTTCCTTGTGTCTTCTGAATCATACCATGTTCTGAAATGTTGGTGTAATATGAGATTTTCATAGAACCCCATAGTGTGGAAACGGGCCTTTCGGCCCAACAACTCCACACCACGCCTCCACAGAGTATTCCACCCAAACCCATTCCTCTACGTTTACCCCTGACTGATGCACCTAACTTACACACTGAACACTATGAACAATTTAGCATGACCAATTCACCTAACCTGCACATCTTTGGACTGTAGGAGGAAACTGGACCACCCAGAGGAAACACACGCAGACATGGGGAGAACTTGCAAACTCCACACAGTCTCCCAAGGCTGGATTTGAACCCAGGTTGCTGGCACTGTGAGGCAGCAGTGCTAACCACGGAGCCACCGAATCACTTTGCTAGCAATGGCACAGAGAAACTAACTGTGCTGAAACATTCCAAGCTTTCTGTGTGGGATTTTTAAAGAGGATGGATTCTGGAAAGTATCTACATCAAAGTTCATATTATCTCAAGTGATGCTGCTGCAACTGCCTGAAAACTACCTAAGTGCCATGTCATTTGGCCAGTCGTGTTCTGGCATTACTGGAGAGAGATTTCTTGATCAGACGCAGCGTTTTGTTCTTTAGACTGCACAAAAGAACAAAGTAGGACAAAGTAGAAGAAAAGAAATGATTAATGCAGTGAGTGTAACAAGATCGGCGAGGTGGACATAATTGAATATGAGTTCCCTGATTGGGGCTGTTAACCTGGTCCAATCAGGGAACCCTGGCTGACAGGTAAAAACCAGAAGTGTCAAAAGTTCTGTTCATTCTGAGGGCAAACTCTGAGAAAGCCAAACCACTTTCAAGGACTCTCCACATAAATAAAGGCTGACTTGGTGACAGGATGACAGGATACCAGCCACAGTGGAGTTATTTCAACGATGTCTACCATTACGTCTCTTGACATCTCGATAACCCCTGGTACACCTTCCTGGCAATGAGAAATCCACCGATAGACTGTAGGCCAGTTTTGCTATTTACTAGAAGACCACATATTTAAGGCCGGTCTTAACTACTTTTTTTTAACCTGGCACGGTGGCACAGTGGTTAGCACTGCTGCCTCACAGCGCCAGAGACCTGGGTTCAATTCCCGTCTCAGGCGACTGACTGTATGGAGTTTGCACATTCTCCCAGTGTCTGCGTGGGTTTCCTCCGGGTGCTCCGGTTTCCTCACACAGTCCAAAGATGTGCAGGTCAGGTGAATTGGCCATGCTAAATTGCCCGTAGTGTTAGGTAAGGGGTAGATGTAGGGGTATGGGTGGGTTGCGCTTTGGCAGAGCGGTGTGGACTTGTTGGGCCGAAGGGCCTGTTTCCACACAGTAAGTAATCTAATCTAATTTCCAAAATAAAAAAAAGAGTTCATATTACAGAAGGGGAGGTGCTGGAGCTCTTGAACACATAAATTTGATAAATCCCTGGGATCTGATCAGGCATTTCCCAGAATGTTGTGGGAAGCTAGGGAAGAGATTACTGGGCTTCTAGCTGAGATTTTTATAACATAGATAGCCACAGGTGAGGTGCCAGAAGACTGAAAATTGGTTAATGTGTTGCCATCATTTAAGAAAGGCTATAAGGAAGAACCAGGGAACCATGGATTGGTGAACCTTGTATCAGTGGTGGGTAAGTTCTTGAAGGGGATTCTGAGAGACAGGATTTACATGCATTTGAAAAGGCAAGGACTGATTAGAGATAGTCAGAATGGCTTTGTGTGTGGAAAATTGTGTCTCCCTAACTTACAGAGTCATAAAGCTGTACAGCATGGAATCAGACCCTTCGGTCCAACTCATCCATACCGACCAGATATTCCAACCCAATCTAGTCCCACCTGCCAGCACCCGGCTTATATCTCTCCAAAGCCTTCCTATTCATGTACCCATCCAGATAACTTTTAAATGTTGCAATCATACAAGCCCCCAACACTTCCTCAGGCAGCTCATTCCATACATGTACCACCCTCTGCGTGAAATGTTGCCCCATAGGTCTCTTTTATAAATTTCCCCGCTCACTCTAATCCTACGCCCTCTAGTTCCCGAGCCCAGGGAAAAGACTTTGTATATTTAGCCTATCCATGTCCCTCATGATGTTATAAACTTCTATAAGGTCATCCCTCAGCCTTTGATGCTCCAGGGAAAACAGACCCAGCCTATTCAACCTCTCCCTATAGCTCAAATCTTCCAACCCTGGCAACATCCTTGTAAATCTTTTCTGAACCTTTTCAAGTTTCACAACATCCTTCCGATAGGAAGGAGACCCGAATTGCACGCAATATTCCAACAATGGCCTAACCAATGTCTTGTACAGCCACAACATGGATTCCCAACTCTTGTACTCAATACCCTGACCAAGAGAGGAAAGCATATCAAACACCTTTTTCACTATCCTCTCTACCTGCGACTCCACTTTCAAAGAGCTATGAACTTGCACTCCAAGGTTTCTTTGTTCAGCAACACTCTCTTAGGATTTTACCATTAAGTGTATAAGTCCTGCTAAGATTTGCTTTCCCAAAATGTAGCACCTCACATTTATCTAAATTAAACTCCATCTGCCACTTCTCAGCCTATTGGCCCATCTGCTCAAGGTCCTGTTGTAATCTGAGGCAATCTTCTTCACTGCCACTAGACATCCAATTTTGGTGTCATCTACAACTTACTAACTGTACCTCTTATGCTCACATCCAAATCATTTATATAAATGATGAAAAGTAGTGGACCCAGCACCGATCCTTGTGGCACTCCACTGGTCACAGGCCTCCAGTCTGAAAAACAATCCTCCACCACCACTCTCTGTCTTCTATCTTTGAGCCAGTTCTGTATCCAAATGGCTAGTTCTCCCTGTATTCCATGAGATCTAACCTTGTAACCAGTCTCCCATGGGGAACCTTGGCAAATGCATTACTGAAGTCCATATAGATCACATCTACTGCTCTGCCCTTATCAATCCCCTTTGTTACTTCTTCAAAAAACTCAATCAAGTTTGTGAGACATAATTTCCCACACACAAAGCCATGTTGACTATCCCTAATCAATCCTTGCCTTTCCAAATACACCTACATCCTGTCAGGATTCCCTCCAATAACGGGCCCACCAAAGACGTCAGGCTCACTGGTCTATAGTTCCCTGGCTTGTCCTTACCATTCTTCTTGAAAAGTGGTACTATGTTAGCCAACCTCCAGTCTTCCGGCTCTTCACCTGTGATTATCGATGATACAAATATCTCAGTAAAGGGCCCAGCAATCACTTCCCTATCTTCCCACAGAATTCTAGGGTACACCTGATCAGGTCCTGGGAATTTATCCACTTGTATGATTTCAAGACAACCAGCACTTCCTCCTCTGTAATATGGACATTTTTCAAGATGTCACCATCTATTTCCCTACATTCAATATCTTCCATATCCTTTTCCACAGTAAAAACTGATGCAAAATACTCGTTTAATGTCACTCCCATCTTCAGCAGCTCCACCCAAAGGGCCGCCTTGCTGATCTTTGAGGGGTTTTAAAATGTGTTGCTGGAAAAGCGCAGCAGGCCAGGCAGCATCAAAGGAACAGGAGAATCGACGTTTCGGGCATAAGCCCTTCTTCTCCTGTCCCTTTGATGCTGCCTGACCTGCTGCGCTTTTCCAGCAACACATTTTTAAGCTCTGATCTCCAGCATCTGCAGTCCTCACTTTCTCCTAGTTGATCTTTGAGGGTCCCTATGCTGTCCCTAGTTACCCTTTTGTCCTTAATGTATTTGTGAAATCCCTTTGGATTCTCCTTAACTCTATTTGCAAAAGCTATCTCATGTCCCCTTTTTGCCCTCCTGATTTCCGTCTTAAGTATACTCCTACTTTATACTCTAAGGATTCACTCGATCTATCCTCTCTACACCTGACATAGGCTTCTTTCTTTTTCTTAACCAAACTCTTAATTTCTTTAATCATCCAGCATTCCCTGAACCTACCAGCCTTCCCTTTCACCCTAACAGGAACATAGTGTCTCTTGACTGAGTTTTTTGAGGAGGTGACAAAGATTGATGAAAGCAGAGCAATAGACATTGCCTATGCACACTTGAGCAAAGCATTTGATAAGGTTCCACATGGTAGACTGGTTAATAAAGTTAGATCACATGGGGTTCAAGGGGAGTTTGCCAAGTGGATATAAAATGGGCTTGGAAATAGAAGACAGAGGGTGGAGGGTTGTGCTATGGACTGGAGGCCTGTGATCAGTGGTGTGCCACAAGGATTGCTGCAGGGTCCACTGCTTTTTGTCGCTTATATAAATTATTTGTTTGTCAATATATGCAATATGGTTAGTAAGTTTGCAGATGACACCAAAATAGGTGCTGTACTGGACAGTGAAGAAGATTATCTCAGGGTACAAAGAGATTTAATCAGATGGGCCAATGGACTTAAGAGTGGCAGATGGAGTTTAATTTAGATAAATATGAGGTGCTGTATTTTGGTAAGGCAAACTGGGATAGGACTTACACAGTTAATGGTAAGGTTCTGGGGAGTGTTGCCGAACAACGGAACCGAGGAGTGCAGGTGTATAGTTTCTGGAAGGTGGAGCCGCAGATAGACAGGGGGTGAAGAAGGCATTTGGTATGCTTGCCTTCATTGGTCAGAGTGTTGAGTATAGGAGTTGGGAGGTCATATTGCAGCTGTACACAACATTGGTGAGGCCACTTTTGGAATACTGCGTGCAATTCTGATCTCCCTTCTATAGGAAGAATGCTGTTAAACTCAAGAGGTTGCAGAAAAGATTTATAAGAATGTTGCTGGATTGGAGGATATGAGCTATAGGAAGAGGCTAAATAGGTTGGGTAAGGTGAATAGCCAAGATCTTATTCCTAGGATGGGAGAGTCCAAAACTACTGGGCATAGGTTTAACAAGAGGGAAAAAATTTATTTTTTCACGCTGAGTGTGATACATGTATGGAATGATCTGCCAGAGGAAGTGGTGGAGGCTGGTACAATTACAACATTTAAAAGGTATCCAGAGGGATATATAAATAGGAAAGATTTAGAGGGTTATGGGCTAAAATGCTGGCAAATGGGACTAGGTAAGACTGGGATATCTGGTCCGTGCAGTTGAGTTGGATCAAAGGGTCTGTTTCCATGCTGTGTGACTCTGACTCAGCCTTCACTGCTCTCTGGGAAGAGGACTCCAAAGATTCAAGACTTGCCAAGGGAAATGTTTTGTCCTCTTGGCATAGACATCATTTGCATCAACAAGCTCTGGGTGTATTATAGACACAATGACATGTTCTTCAATTCCTTTCTTTGTTATGGGCAACAGGAGCATGTCAATCTCACTCCATGCTGCTTTTTCCATTGCACATCATGTCCTTTGTGGTGACTAGCAAGTTCCTACTTCCTCCTCTGCCACCAAAAATTGCTCAGCCGCACCTTGTCATATAACTCACTGAATGCAACCTCCTCAAGTTAACTAATCACATCTGCTATGATCTGGGACAGTACAAACTTTAATTATAGAAATATCAGGCTGTGTGGCATCACTTTCCCAAAACTCATGGGTATAGCTTTAAGTCCAGCTGGCAGCAACAGCCATTGAGCTGAACAGCAGGAAAATTTCTGAACAGAAAACTCCTGCAGAGAAACCACAAAAGACACCTGTAAGTCAATGAAAGCTTTTTTAAAACTAGTTTTAAGGCAAAGCAGTGAGAACAGTAAAAGCCTACTGGCAGCAAAGAGGATTAATTCAGGTCAAGAATCCACAAATTGAGGTTGATCTACTGAAAATAGATTTAAACCCTTTGAAGAAAATACCTGAAAAACTAAGTCAGGATGCAGAGTTATTATTAGCTTCAGATTGTTCACTTGTTAGTAAAATTGTCAACCAGCAAGTTAAAATATTGTAAAAACAATCATAATTGAAAAAATGATTAACAAGAATACAATTAACAATTTGAAATACTTATCAACAGGCAGTCACCACAACAAAGTTCACTATTACTGATCTTTCTACCACAGAAAATTGAACCATCAGATCTATTTAATAGATCAGCAAATTGAAAAAGGTGAGAGCACAGTTCCTAAAATTTCAAACAGCTTCTGGATTGGACATCAGATCAAATGAAGAGCAGGTTAGGACATTTCTCTACCACATTGGAATGATAGGTCAAGTGTTACATAGACAACAGATCAATGAGCAACATATTATGTTTGGCTCTTAAAACTGCTTTTAAGCAATATTTCACTTGAAGAAAAATAAGAATCTGGCATGATAATTCTTCAATAGTATTTACCAACTCCTAAGAGGGTTTGTAGATAGCTTCATTAGTTATCTGTACGTACCATCTGAACCACATTACTATAAAAACTTGCAGCATGAGCACATTTGGAACAAAATCTTATTGATCTCTTAGATGAATCAGTCATTGAATTTCTCTAATCAAAAGAGGATTTTACTCTAGAAAAAACAATCCAAATAGCAGGGGAAGCAGGGTCTACAAATTCATTGAGAAGCATTATACAGCAATAGTTTCATTTAATACTGAACTTTTCTACAGAGAGGGTTGACTACTAAAAACACAACAGACTATTCAATAGAGGAGATAGAAAAATGTAGCATATGTACCTTAATGCAAAATCCTAAATAATGTAATTCTACAGTATCTTATCACAGGTACTGTGATACCAAAACCTTACATTAGCATAGACTAAACTGTCCAGTCTTATTCCAACAATTGTTGGAAAACAGGCCACTTCACAGTTTTGTACTTCCATCCAAAAATAATCATCAGATCAAACTGTTTCCAAGCTGATATTATTATTCATGTCTTGGAACAGAACCTTGAAAAACAGGTAAATTCTGCAAAGGAACAAATTTCTTCAAAACTGTGACCAATTATCTATGGACAAACAAGAAGTAACGCCATCGCCTAGCTCAGCTACAATTCATGGAGAAGATGAAACAACCCAACTTCTGCGCACACATTCCTCCAGTTCTATCAATGCAAGAGCCTTCAGGAAGTACTACCTACTCAGGATATGGGATTAGGCTTCCTGATCAAATACATCTATGATACAATGGATACCAACTGAGAACATGGAAGCTCAACAACATTGCCTGAAGCATTTGTATAGCTTTTTCATAGATTTTCCTGATCCATCCATCATTAATCAAATAATTGACTTGGAGAGGATGGAAGAGTAAATGTTATAAAAAGAATTTAGAATGTATATTACTGTTAACCAATGACTATGGCAGGGAAACAAATCATGGGAAGGGTTGTCTGGCAAGGGCTTTAGGGCCTTGGAGCAACCTTACAATGTTGCCCTGGAGGTCCTCCCCATAGGCCATAAATAGTGCAGTATGGAAGATGCTAGCTAAGTTTGAAGAGAAAAAACACATGTAGACCATAGTTTCTTATCAATGTGACTGCAAAATTAGAGCCTGGCGTTTCTTCAATTACCAGATATAGTTATGTATTGTGTTGACATACAACAAACAGAGTTCTACAGAAGTCTCAGCTTGAAGACAGTCCTTGACCTTGCCTTCTCCTTAACTAGGCCAACGTGAACCCAAACTCATAGGTGTGGACCTAGAAGCAAACAGAGAATAAACCTGCAATACTGTTTTGCTCTCCATATTTCGGGAAGTATATATTTGCATTGGAAGCAGTAGAGCAAAGCTCAGTTAGATTAGCTCCTGAGATGAGAGGGCCATCCTCTCATGGGAGGCTGAGTAAATTGTGCATTCATTCTCTGGCATTTAGAAGAATGAGAAGTGATCTGATTGGAACTTTCAAGGTTCTGAAGCATTCTGAAGAAGGGTCACTGGACCTGAAACTTTAACTCAGCTTTTTCTGCACAGATGCTGTGAAATCTGCTGAGTCTCTCCAGCAGTTTCTGGTTTTGTTTCTGATGGCCAGCATTTTAAGAATCTGTAAAGGGTTGACAGGGTAGACACAGAGGTTATTTCCTCTGGATGAGGATTCTGGAATACCTGGGTAAAGTCTCAGGACAAGGGAACAATTATTTAGGACTGAGACAATGAGAAACTTCTTCATTGAAATGTTTGAAATCTTTGTAGTTTTCAACTTTAAAGGGCCATGAATGTGCCATCATTGAATAAGACTGAGTTAGCTAGAGTTTTAATCTCTTGGGGAAACAAGGGGCCATGGGAATGCATGGGAAATATATGAAAAGTCAGAGTGCAGGCTCAATGGACTGCATGGTCTTCTCCTCTTCCTATTTCTTAAGGTCTTATACCTCCAATTCCTTTCAGACATCGCATGGTGATCAAACAGAGTATGCCAACCAAAGTGCTACACATGAATCATGGTTGATTTATTGTTATTTAAGGCCAACACTTCTAGTTGTTTCTTCAAAAAGCAGGCATTATTGGACAATATATCGCTTCCTCTAAATTTTCCCTGCTTTCAGATTGGAATGACAATAAATCAATCATGCCATACCAAAGGTCTCAACGTTTAATAGAGACTCAACAAAGATTAGCCAAGATACATTTCTGTGTATACACACTGAGAAGTGCCTGGGAAAAAAGCCTTGACTTTGGAGATCTAATCATCTCCACCTGCTTCATTAGTAATCTTAGTTAGGAGTAGAGATGCTTGTTGATAATTCTGCAAAGTTTAGTTCCGTGCAGAATTCTTTTAAAGAAGCTGCCTAAATCACCAACAGCATCCATGTTCAGGCTGACAGTGACAGGAAACATTTGTCACATTTTAACGCCAATTCTCTCTGGGTCTCCTGTGGTAGCTACAGTCGATCTGTGACCCCATGCGGCGTTTTCATCAGGATCACGGGGGGTCCGGGCTGGTTCCCAATGGGAGGTTGCATCCTCATGCCCAGAGCCGTGAAGTGGGCTAAGCTGACATTGTCTTAAATTCTGTTTTTTGTAAATATTTTTTCTTTATTATATTATCATGGAGGGACTATTATTCTGAACTTTTTTAATGTTTCCAATTTATTACAATGATTTTGTACTTTTGAAGGTCTGTAATTCTGGACTTTTTATTTCTTTATTTTTCTAAATTATTTTCTGAAGAATTTGTACTTAAGAATTTGTACCTTTGTACTTAAGATGGTGCCATAAGTGGTAACTTGTAAACTTTTCACTGTACTCACATGAGTACATGTGCCAATAATGTTAATTCAATTCAATTCACCTTGCCTTAACTTTCAACCTCATGATCTTTAGCAAATACTCCATTATCAACATTGATGGTTTCCCAGAACTATAAGTTTAACTGTAGAAGTTAAAGACAAAAACTCTCATCTCCTGATCCCTCAAAGCCTCTCCTGCATCTCAAAGCTCAAACCAAGAGCGTGATGGAATAATCACCACTGTCCTGAACAGGTGAAGTTGAAAGAATGCTAAAGGACTTCCATGAAGAAGGGCTCATGCCCAAAATGTCAATCCTCCTGCTCCTTGGATGCTGCCTGACCTGCTGCGCTTTTCCAGCAATACATTTTCAGCTCTGATCTCCAGCATCTACAGTCCTCACTTTCTCCCGGAATGCTAAAGATGGTCAACATAATTCAGCAAATGATAGCCGGTGTAAATCATTTCATTAGACTCAATGCCCACTCCTTTTACTCATTGACTCAATGCACTACCTATCTATAAGGTAGATCTCAAAGCACACATTATCTACAATTTGCACTGTAATAACTTACCAAGTTTCTTCCAAAAGTATATCCCAGCTCTGCATCTTGTACCACAGCAACAAAACCATGGGAGCAATCATCTACTAAATACTCTCAGAGTCACATATAATCCAACCTTGGGCAGCTGAAGAGAAGTAACTTGGATTTATATGTGAATATTACTTTCACTTCGCTACTAGGCTGTCAGTGATTTCTCATCTCTCTTCCAACATTTCTGAGTCAAAAACCTGAGTTCCCCATCTCACCCAATGTGAAAGCATAACCGCCACAAGAACTACTGCGATGTTCAAGCACTTTCCACCCTGCTGGACTCAATGCTGAGTTCAACAACTTCAGACTATGAACTCTGTTATCCATTTTGCTATAAACCGACCTACCTCCAATGTCACTCGCCTGTTTTCATATTTTTGCTTTCAGTCAGAGTTGACCTTTACTCTGCTATTGACATCTACTCTGGATTGATGCTTTGTCTTTTCTCTGCAACCATTACCACCCTCTTTGCTTTTTTGTTCGTTTGGTCTCGCCCTCTCACCTTGCCGTCTTCCCTTCCCTTCTGCTGCATTGGCTCAAACTCCCCAGCCTTTCTCAACATTGTAATATCCATCATATTTCCACCTCTCTTCAGTTCTGAAGAAGAGTCTAACTGGACTTGAAATGTTAACTTTGTTTCTCTAACTTGGTGGTGGTGGTGGGGGGGGGGGGGTCTGAAAGCTGATTTGTGCCGAGAAACAACCTTTTGCAGTTTGCTTGAATACCCTTCTCCAATAAATTATTCCATGTGTGAAATAGTTCTTTTAAAGTCCACTATTTACATCTAATGTTGTCATTTATGAATTGTACCCACTGTTGCCAATGTGAAAGTCTCAATTGTATAAGAATATCAAAGTCTTAGGCAGTATGCTCAATCACTTTTGTGTTTTAAGGGACGAATCTCATTAGCTACTCTATGACATTTAAGCAGTTCACCAGCAGTTAGAATCTGCTAAGCTCTGCAGCATGCATTTAAGAAAACAAACGCTGCTTTCTACAGCTTCAAAGAGAACAAGCACCTGTCACTTCAAAAATGCTTTTGAAATGAGATTGAAACACTTAATATAATTTCAACCAGGCAGCAAAACTTTCCTCACACTAATAGGAAGGGTTTGGAGGGATATGGGCTGGATGCTGGCAGGTGGAACTAGGTTAGGTTGGAATCTGGTTAGCATGGACGAGTTGGACCAAAGGGTCTGTTTCCATGCAGTACATCTCTATGACTCTAAAATCATACATTAAGAGTTTATCATCGATCCAGAAAGATCAACTAAGTTGTTGGTACACAGGCAGATTTTCCCTAAGGGGGTAGGAACCAGAAGTGAGAACTGCATCAACGTCCCAATTCCATCAGGGAAAATGGTCCTCCATTGGTATTTAGTTGGGAATGCCCCTAAATTCACCTGGAGGAAGGTTCCTTGCTCAATGAAGGGAGGTGGGTAGCTGTTGAAGCTGAAAGGTCCATTAAAGGCCTTCCAGCAGCAGCCTACAATGGATCATAAGGGGTGAGGAGGCTTCAATATAGAGGTGCACTCCCACCAATATTTGTTAATTTTAAATTAAACAAAAAACCCAAGCCCACAACTTTTGGATGTGGGGTTGGAGGATCTTCTACAGGGAATATGGCTGCATCCTCACCTATGTAGGCCAGCGTGTCCCTAGCCTGACCTGGAGTACTGGAGTACTGGAGTCCTGCCCCCTGCCCCCTGCCCCCTGCCCCCTGCCCCCTGCCCCCTGCCCCCTGCCCTCTGCCCTACTAATGGAGGAAACTAAAGACCAACTGGACAATCCTAGTCATCTTCTTATAAGTGGGCTTAACAAGGACTTTAATGAATCAATCAGTTACTCGCATAAGGGCATGGAGACCTTTTTTTTAACTAGCAACAATCACCAGTAAAAACACTGTGTATCCAACTGAGTAATAACAAGCAAAGCCCATTACAGGCAACGCAAACTATCAAAGGTGGACGGGGGAGCTAGTGGTGGTAGGAGAGCAGGAAGGGACTAAACCAAAATTAAGTTGGAGGTGAAAATAAAGCATTGTGTCCCATGCAGTGTCCACCTCTCTCTAAAGACATCAAAAGCATTAATGGTCACTGTGTGCTCCTTCTCCAAGGATACTTGGGCATGGATGTAGCTGCAGAAGAGGGGCAGACAGTCAGCAGGGATTACCCCCACCACAGCCACTGCCTAGACCTGTTTATAGCCCTAGTAATCTTTTTATTAGTGAGCTTAGCAAGGGTCTTAATGAATTCAATCAGTTACCTACATAAAGGTGCGTAGACCTGCCAGTTCCATGTATGCCTTTGCAAAAATGGACTCCTCTGGGAATGGTACTGATACCTTCAGGTCCCATCTAACTCTGTATCTATTTCTGGTGAGCCATGTCCCAATACTTAACTCACTGTTCTTTGCATATTAAACTATACAATATGGAGCAGCAACAAGCAACATCAAAATTCTGAAGTGATTTACTTTTGCAAAGAATTATTCAAGTAGCTGTTTGGTAACTGAAAACTTGAGTATTGCTGAGTAAGGAGACACGCTATCAAAGCTTTTTGTCTTGAAGTCACTTAGAGAGAATCAGAAGAATACCAAATCTTAAATTAATATTGCATGAGAAGAGGCTATTCAGTGGTTGGCAAAGGGACTGACTGATAGATGATTTGCCATGGGAAAGAATTGGTTCAAAACATTTCAATGGGGAGTGCACCAGATATTCACTGCCCTCCCCCCACAAGCTTTAGTTTGGTTGAAAAAGCCATGATATGACCATAAGACATAGGAGTGGAAGTAAGGCCATTCGGCCCATCAAGTCCACTCTGCCATTTAATCATGGCTGATGGGCATTTCAACTCCACTTACCCGCATTCTCCCCGTAGCCCTTAATTCCTTGTGACATCAAGAATTTATCAATCTCTGCCTTGAAGATATTTAGCGTCCCGGCCTCCACTGCACTCTGTGGCAATGAATTCTACAGGCCCACCACTCTCTGGCTAAAGAAATGTCTCCGCATTTCTGTTCTGAATTTACCCCCTCTAATTCTAAGGCTGTGTCCACGGGTCCTAGTCTCCTCACCTGACAGAAACAATTTCCTAGTGTCCACCCTCTCCAAGCCATGTATTATCTTGTAAAATGATATATGGCCATATTCTTTTTATTTGCAAAGGTCAGTCCCTGTGTGTGTGGATGCATATGGTTTCTAATGTACAGAAGTGAACCTGACTGTAAGTTAAGACTGATAATCTTAAATTGGTTGTTTGTGCGATTCTTAGCGCAATCAGGGTTGTTTTGTAAATGTTACCCAATTCTGGAAACACATCTAATGTTGAACACTGAGTTCTGAATTTTACAAGCGTGAGCTAGTTGGTTATGGTCAGTACTCTATCTGTTGAAAGTAGCCAAAGGTTTGATATGATCCTCCAGACAGTGGAATGTGCAGCCCACATACCTGCAATCAGACTGGTATTGAAATTCATATCCCCGCTATTCATTTGTGTTTTAGATAGAAAGTGTTTTGGAACAGCTAGTTTCATCCGCTTTCTCCTGTGTGGTCGGAGGTAAGTTGGTCACTTTCCAGGACCAAATATGCCTGACGCCCATTCCCAAATTTGCATAATATACTGCAAGCAATGAATTGATTGGAGAAGCTATACCCCCCAGGATAGCACTTATTTGTATCATCAAGCATTAACAGTGAACAAGTGGTTCAGACACTTTTTCCAAGATTGCTGGTAAGGACAATCCATAATTGTAGGAATTCCAATCCATACGTTGACCAGTGAAGGTGGGGATTGCAATAGATCAAGGTAGAGATCCTATGAGTGGATTTCTGAACCATCGTGTTGTGCAAGGGGAACTTGTTCGTCTGTTCCATTTCAAAGGTGAGTTCAGGTGTGAGTTGGAGTCCATTAAACCGTGTCAGGAAATTCTTAAATGAAGGCATAGATTAAAACATGACAAAGGTATCATCTACATGTTGGAAGATGCAATGAATAGAAGGTTAAGGGTCATTCAATAGAAAGTATGGTTCTCATAAAGATCTGGGCCTAAAAGAAATCTGTTGTGATTGGAACAGGGTCAGGTGGATCCTGCTGACTACAAGATCCTTGATTGGGGTTGTTAACCTGGGCCAATCAGGGATCTCACAGTCAATAAGATCCACCTGGCCCTCATTCCAATCATTACAGAATCCTATGCTAATTCCGCCGCAGGGAGTGGAGTGCATTATTTCCCCGTCCAACTCTATTTTGATTTAATCCCTACCCTCCCCTTCACTGTTTTGATCACACAGCATTGCCCTTTGATGTGAAGGGCAGTGCTTGTCACTGGCCACTCGGGTACAAAAATTTTCCTATGCTAATTCCCCCTCACTGTTTGATTACACAGCATTGCCTTCTAAGAAGGGTACTGCTTGTCACTGGCCACTTGGATGTTTCCTTTCTTCCTGGTGGTGGAAATTGAATAAAGATTTGTACACCTTGTGTCTTTCACTGTGTCTCACACCAGCGCGCACACAACATGGGTGCTGGGGAAAGATAAGCACTACCACAGTTAGGCGGGATTGTGGGGAAAGGAAAACAAAATTAAACAGGAGCATCAAAGGTTCTCTCTGCTCTGAGAAAGCTGGATCAGTGTCAAGGCCTCTCCATTTGTGTCAGGAAAGAAAAATCCTAAGCTAATACCATCTATTGGAAAGAAAGTAAGCACGACTGTTGTATGATGGTAGTGTGAGGGAGAAAATAAGATCAACAGGAGACTCAGAATCTCCTCAGTTTAGGGACTGACTCTGAGTTGGCTGGTTACAACCAGTATACTGTGCACATGGAAATAAAGGGTGACTTGGTGACAGGATACCGGCCACTGTACAGTTATTTCAGAGATGATAGGAGAAAACAATACATGCCTGAAAAAAACCCATCTTTTTGGGCAAGAATGGTGTTGTTGAAATCTGAACTCAACTGTATAAGTTGCGAAATTCAGAAGTTCAGATGAATACAGATTCAGACATTAACAACTAGATTACCAGGATATAGTGACACAATACAAATATTCATGGCTTGATGAGCGGCACTAGTGAATAAGCTTGCCATAACATGTGGACATAATGTTGCTATTGGTCTGAAATACAAGTCCTGTTTGGTCTCCCCTCGCAATTCATGCAGAACTGTGATCTGACATTCTTGCATCTGTCCTGATGAGTGCAAGATGAAAAGATTTAACAGCGCACCTTTCTTCAGTAACTTCTCAAATCTTTAAAGAACAAGTAGAAGTAAAGGTTTCAGAATCCCACAATTCCAAAATGTTGATAACACTCGCTTCTTCAATTGGAAGATGTCAGTGCTGCAATCTTTAGCAATAATTTCCTTTTTGGGGTCAATTTCATGCTTTCAGAAACAATCAGGTCTTCATACATCAGACTGAGCATGTGTTAAAAAGACCGAGTAAGGCTCCTTGTGTGTTACATTAGTACAATGTATCATTTTTAATCTCGAATATAGATCGTCTGGTTAAACTAGTGCTGCTATTTCCAATTTCCACACCAACCATCCTTACAGTCAGTCAACTTAATAAGTTACGGACAGCTTTTTGTACAGTAAAATTCTGTTCAGCAGGAATTGAGTTGAGACTTGCCCAAAAATATTTGTTATAACTAGTGGAAGACAGAATATTTAAAAGCCATCAGTCAAGAGCTCAGCCAAAGTCCCATAGATGAAATGAGAATACCACTATCCACAGTGTAACCACAGCTGGATTGAGAATGGTGAATCTCAGTTTTTGAGATTTTATATGTTGGTTTCCACCCTGTCTAAATAGAAAGTGAACAAAAAGCTTGATCATGTGTATTTAATGCACATGCAGATAAATATGATGCAGCTGTAAGCATATAAAATATTCACACAAATAACACTTATGAAGCATGTATTACTCTGAAGTTTGAACTTCAATTTCCTTTGCAAACTCATATATTGTCGAGTTATTATGTGATTCTGTCATGTGGAAGATATAGACATCGCAATTGTAGATATAAATATGTGAAGAATGAGCACTGTGTTGCAGGCAGATCATCACAATCTTTGAAATATATCTTTCATTTTCTTATATGTTCATGCAATATGGGAGTTTCTGGCCAGATCTTTTAGTACCCACCCATAATTGCCCAAAGGGGCTGTTAAGAGTCATCCATATTGTGGCTCTGGGATCATGTGTAGGCCAGACCAGGTGAGGATAGTTGATTCTCTGCTAGCATTAGTGAACCACATGGGTTGTATGACAATCGATGGGGCAGGTTCAGACTTGGTCACCATTAGTCTAGCTTTTTATTGAAGATTTTTATTGAATTCGAATCTGCCATCTGTAATTGACCCATGTCCTCAGAACATTAGCTTCGTGTTCTGGGTTACTAGCCCTGTGACATTCCCACTGTGCCTATTTTTTTTTTGAAAGAATAATAAACAATACTTATGAGTACTGATGTAGACAAAGAATTATGCAAGATTATTAGCATAGAAACAGATCATTTTCCCAAGTTAGCCTTGTGCTGGTTCTCATGCATTGACCGAGATTAACCCCACGTTGAACAAGTATGCATCAGGTGTCTCACTTTCCTGCTCAGTCAGGAGCGAGACGCCCAAACTGACCCTTCACCAGGCAGTTTAAATGTCAGCAGCAGGCTTTTCACTGCATTGAAATCCCAGTGGTGGTGGGGGGACAGGGCAGGGCGGAGGGGAGAGTGGGGGGGGTTGGATGGGTGCAAAATCCTGTTGGCCAAAATCCTGGCAGCTCTTTCACCCTGTGACACCACCACTGAGACTGCAGCTGTTGCCAGGGAGGATCATGAGCAACAAAAACAGAAATTGCTGGAAAAGCTCAGCAGGTCTGGCAGCACCTGTGAAGAGAAATCGGAGAGTTAACATTTGGGGTCAGGTGGCCCTCCCTCAGAAGATTGCGAAGACTGTTTTTAGGAGGGTAGGGGGAGGTTTTCCTGGGATTGGGAGTCACAGGGAGAGGGGGGACTGGGGCTAGTGCTACACCCTTGCTTTAGATCCACAGTCCCACACAGATGAGTGTAGATTGAGAGACACCCTACCCCCAGTTCACTCTGGTTTACCAATCAGTTGGGTTAACTGGTGTTTTTGTCTCACCTGGAGCTGTGGTAATTGCATCTTAGGTGGGAATAGGCCCTTATGTGCTCACTTATTGACCACATAAGGGCTTCAATTGGCAGTGGGTTGGGAATGGCGTTCCTGGCTGCTGGAAGCAGGAAGATGGCATGATTCTGGGACAGCACCATCTTGCCTAATGGCACTGCTTCCCGACTTCCTGTTCCACTGCCCTTCCGGGTCCGATAATCCTGCAAATATTTCGGCAGGCATAACGGGCAAGAGCAACCCCATGCAGGAACCACCCAGCCAGCAAAGCACCAAACAAAAACCTCCTACATTCCTTGATGCCACGAGCTTCAAAATCCTGGAGCTAGGCAGGACCACTCCAGGATGGCTCATTATTTTGCTTTAAGCCGTCAATCATTTCATGGACATTTGTTTAGCCTTATCAGCATATTTTTGCAAAGAAGGTTTGATTCTTTTTCCCTCTCCCTTTGATGATTGTGCCTTTTTCATCACTGCATCTTCAGTATCACACTGGAGATTCTTGCATCTTTTTTGTACAGATGGAAGCAGGTGTGACATGGTCAAAAGCTAATTTTAATTTGTTTTACTGGCATATTGATGCTTCCTGCACAGCTTAACAGTTGGATTCTCCTTCATTCTCAGTCAGGGGTTTAATCAACATCCCTCTTCCAAACTATTCTTGCTGGATTTGTATTTTCTGAACACAGATGATGATGAAGATTGCATTTATCCTAGTACAGGGAGAAAAGGACATTTCTATGGCTGACGTGTAGTTCTATTCAATAGAATTAGAAATCTGGTTCTATATCTTAAAAACAAATTCTAATGCAAGTTTGGTTTTTCTAACAAAATTTAAATTGGCCAAGAAATTTATTGGTATTATTTGCAGATATAACATTAAAAAGCTGTTGTAGGAAATGGCCTCTAGAAAGGCTGTAATATTTTAAATGAAATGATTCATTTTAATGATTTATCTGGTTATGCTCATTCACATATGGTCATGATTACTTATCTTGCAAAATCAATCAAATTATAAATAGGATGGCAAATAAAACATTAAAGGATTGTCTCTCCTTATCGCAGTCTTAATTAAAATTAATAAAAGATGAATCAAGATAGTCCAAGAACAAAATAGTTTGGAGACTCATACGGCAAAAAAGGATATCACTTGGCCCTTCATGCCTGTGTTGGCTCTCTGCAGGAACTATCCAATTAGACACACTTTCCTGTTCTTGCCCCCAAAACCATGCATTTCTTTTCCTTTTACAATGTTTACTTAATTTCCTTTTGAAAGCTACTAAGGCAGCTGTGTCCCAGCAATAATTTCCAGATCATAACAACTGATTTATAGAAAGAAATCTTATCATATAAAGCCCCTTCCACCCTACCCACCCAAACTCTTTTTCTAATTTAGAGGGCTGTAAGATTAACATCTCATGCTAATGTACCTATCTCAGGAGTTCTGAGCAAAGACCATGGCCTTGTTGTCCAAGTAGCAGCAATGATGGTCGAATTACCACTACTCTCAAACTTTCCCAACTCAACACTGCTGAGTGTTTTTTTTCCAGGATATTCCGCTCCTGGCTGTCACAGAATTATGGTGCACATTGTCCATTGTGATTCTTCACTGGAGTGGAATAGAGTTTGAGGATTTGCACGGTTTTTACGGCACTAGCCATTGTTTGGTAAATGTACAGGTGAGGTCTAAATGCTAATGCATGTATAAGAGAATTGCTGATATAGGTAAGTGGATAGATGGCTAGGGTGGGTAAGATAAGTGAGGTAGTAAATGGGTGTTATTGGTAAGTAGGTGAGATGATAGGTGAATGAGATGGGTGAGGAGCAGGTAAGTGAATTGGGACTTGGAAGAGCTGGTCAGTAGGTGAATTGGCACGTGGGTCTGGAGACAGTTTGGTCTGATTGTAGGGGTAATCAGGTTGGGCCAGGAGAGTAATGAGGCAGTTGAGAGAGCTGGTCAGCTTGGGGGAGTTATCAGGTCAGGTTGGATGGGTAGTTGGGTTGTCTGGGAATAATCGAGACAAGTTGGATGGGGAATTGGGTTGTCTGGGGGTTGTAATCGGGTCAGATTGGCACTGTTGTTGAGTGATCGGAGGGGGGAGAATAGTTAGATTATGGGATGGTCAGGGAGTGGGGCTGGTGATTGGAGGGGTCTGTGAAATGATTAAGGGATTAGTTGTATTTCTCTGTACAGTCGGTTCTGGTATTACATGTGTTTCTTCAATATGAATTGGCTAAAATAAGATTGAAGAATTTAGACCATTATTTGTAGAACACAAACTTTCCTTACTTATATCGGCTATAACATGATTCTGATCCCATTGGTTTAAATGGTGCTGTTATTATGTGATTTTCTTATACTGTGGGATTGCATGGGAACAGAACTGTTGCTTTATATTACAACAGATTCTGACGTGATAACATGATAACATGATAGTTCTGTTTCCGTGTGATCCCACTGCATAAGAAAATTGTGTAATGGATGTAGGTTTGCTCGCTGAGCTGGAACGTTCATTTCCAGACGTTTCATCACCATATTAGGTAACATCATCATTGAACTTCCAGTGAAACTTCGCTGGAGACTTTCACTAATGACGTTACCTAGTATGGTGACGAAGCGTCTGAAAATTAATCTTGCAGCTCAGCGAGCAAACTTATATCCAGAACCTCAAACTGAGCTACAAATCTTCTCAAAGCTTGCTAAGATCGTGTAATAGCAGCACTTAGTGAGGCCACACCTTGAGTATTGTGTGCAGTTTTGGTACCCTTGTCTGTGGAAGGACATTCTCGCTATTGAGGGAGTCCAGTGAAGGTTCACCGGACTGATTCGTGGGATGACGCGTGAAGAAAGACTGGATCGACTGGGCTTGTACGCACTGCAATTTAGTAGAATTAGGAGGGAATTTCATAGAAACCTGTAAAATCCTAATGGACTGGACAGGCTCGATGCAGGAAGAATGTTCCTGATGTTGGGGAAGTCCAGATCTAAGTGTCACAATCTACAAAGGAGTAAGTCATTCAGGACTGAGAGGAGGAAGAATTTATTCACTCCATTGTGAACCTGTGGAATTCTCTCCCACAGGAAGCTGTTGGGGCCAGTTTGTTAGAGATATTCAGGAGGGAGCTGGATGTGGCGCTGTGGCTAAAGGGACCAAGGGGTATAGAGAAATAGCAAGTTTGGGATACTGAGATTGCATGTTTAGCCATGATCATATTGAATGATGGTGCAAGCTTGAAGGGCCAAATGGCCTACTCCTGCATCTATTTTCTATGTTTCTAAGCCTTCCAAATGTTCCTGAC
Organism: Chiloscyllium punctatum; assembly: GCF_047496795.1. Lineage (NCBI taxonomy): Eukaryota > Metazoa > Chordata > Chondrichthyes > Orectolobiformes > Hemiscylliidae > Chiloscyllium > Chiloscyllium punctatum. The sequence continues at coordinate 18,126,895 of NC_092776.1, read as the reverse complement.
CCTCACCTTGTTGCAAACTGGAGCCTGGAAGACCTAGCCCCATGAATGAATTGTTTCTCCTACTTTTCCACTCCTGTCCCTCCCTCTGTAACTAAGAAACTAACTTGTGGTTTATCACCTTCTTTAAAAGAGGTCTCCATCCCACCCAGGTGCCCACTGAAAAATGACGATTAAATGAAGAGAGTGGATTTGTTGAACTCAAGGATGCATTGGCTAAGGAGCAAATCAAAACCATATTGCAATGAGATCTGTCTCTGTAGGTTTTGTGATCAATACAGTGTGAACCTGTGTGCAGCAAAATAATTTGTGAACTTAAAAAACAGGAACAGGTGTTGGCCCCTGACCTGTCAAGCCTGTTCGGTGTAGATTCAAGTAGATCACGGCTGATCTTTCTGTGGACTCAGTTTCACTTACCTGCCCTCTCACTATAACCCTTAATACCCTACTGTGCAAAAATCTATCTTTGCCTTAAAAAGATTCAACAAGGTAGCCTTAACTGGGTCGGGAATTCCACAGATAAACAAACCTTTGGGTGAAGAGGTCCCTCCTCAGCTCAGTCCTAAATCTGTTCTCCTTTATTTTGAGGCTAGGCCCCCTAGTTTATGTTAAACTCACCAGTGGAAATGTCCTCCCTGATTCTATCTTATCAATAAACTTTTGTGAGCCGGTTTTCAAAACAAATAAAAACTTTTCTCTCTCTTTCTGCCCAGTTCCCCCAAGTACGCTTTGCTAAACAAAGATTGGATGTGAAAGTTGACCAGGGTGTGTTTTTTTTGGTTGTGCAAGACCACAGCATTGGAGATACAGATGCTCAGTGTGACAGAGACAGCTCTACCCCCCCCCCCCAACAACTCTGTCTGAGATGGGGGATGGGGCGGCAGATTGATTGACGGCGGAGACGGGCAATAGGAGGGGCGGATTGTGCAGGACGGCTGTGAGGGTTTGTCCAATGATTGGTGGCGGTGGGCGGGTGCCCAGGAGCGGGCTCGCTGTTTGTAAAAAGGGATCTCCGGGGCTGGCGGTGAGCGCAGTAGGACAGGAATGGCGCTGGGTATGATACCTGCATGAGCGAGTCAGCGGGATTTAAAGGGTGTTTACTGGGCGTCTTGGCTTCTAGTCGCCGCCAAGTTTTGCATTGCATTGATGTGCAGGAAGACTCGCAAGATTTGCATTTACAAAATAAAGAAAAGGAGAGAGGGGGGCGGTGGTGGTGGAGAAGGAGGAGGAAGGATTCAAGGGGAATAAAAGCAAATCCCTCTCATTAATAGGAAATGGAAACTTTCGGGTCAATAGACAAGCAGCTTCGACTGGAGAATCACAGCAACCCAGTGGATTACTTGCACCAGAGGTACGCCAGTACTTACGAAAATACTTTCAACTCGTGGAATGATTACTTAGGGTTGAGCACTCTGGTGGGGAAGGCTGTGAGTAAAGGGGGGAAGAGCGGACTGCACCCAGCCAGGGAACTGAAGCTGCAGTCCCGGGCACCGTGTCTCAGCCACTCCCTGGAGCTCCGGGGGCTAGGGTTCTGCTCCCACCACGACACGCTGCTCGGCTCCGAGTTGGAAGGCAGCTTCAGCCCTTTCTCGGCTTACCCCGCGGCGGGGGAGCCCCTACCCCATCAGCAACAGCGCCTGGAGCGGGAGCAAGGGGGCGACTCGTCCTGGAACCGAGTGGATGTGATCATGATGGAGAACAGGAGCCACCTGCAACTTGCCCACTACCAGCAGCAGCCTCTCCCTCCAGCTCCACCTCCTCCTCCTGCTGTCCACAGAACCTCCAGGGCTAAGGCCGAGCTGCAGATCTGCGTCTTCTGCAGGAACAACAACGAGTCGGTCACCTTGTACACCACCCACATCCTGAAGAGCCCTGATGGCAGGGTGCTCTGCCCCATCTTGAGGAGGTACACTTGCCCCTTGTGTGGTGCCAACGGGGACAACGCGCACACCATCAAATACTGCCCACTCTCCAAGCTACAGCCCAGTATCCCAAAGGTGAAGACTAGAAACTGCGTTAGCAAGAGGGCCCGTTAATAAGGAACTATCTATTATAAACAAGGAAGCATTGTGAACCCAATTTACCCCCACTCCCCCAGGCTTTGTAGACTAATACGTGGACATTTTATTAAGACTATATATTTTGAGTCTGGGAATAAACGTTTTATAGTGACTGAATGTACTCTTTGTCTAAATTTGTTTACAATCTAATGTTTCTGGTGGAATATCTAGCCCAGAAATCTACCTCAGTTATATAAAATATATAGTTTATGGAACTAAGAGAGCGCCATAATTTTTTTCTTTTTGGTTTGCAAAATCCACGACGTGCATTTCATCTTCGGAGAATTTAAGGTAACTCAGTAATTATAATGTAGAAAATGTATTTTGATTTCCCTTTTTTTTTGAATGTAATGTTTGCTACTTTTTAAAAGTGAAATGTAAAACAGATATAAAGATTACTAATGAATAACTGTGTTAACAACAGTACGGGGAGCCAATAAATTTTCACATTTTAGCAGCTCCTTTTGTGTGTTTCGTTTCATGGTGGGAGAGAGGCCAGATCTTCAGCATCTGTCTCTGGGCGCCGTCGTGTGGACAACAGTTGAAATGCAGATTCCGCTTACCCTCATAACGCAAACCCTCCTTGAAGCCGAAGGACACAGAGTACTATTGATATGTTGAGAGTCACATTTTGCAAAAAAAGTTAAGCTAGCGACCCACAGAGGATCTCGTTGTAGCCGAACCGATTCGCTGACGTCTGCCTAGATTTTGGAAATATCAAATTGGTCATGTTTATTTTTAATTGGAACTTGCTATCCAGGCAAGATATTAGCAATTGATCTGCTCGTTATTTGAAGATCTCCACCACTTGTGAATTATACAAAAATTGTGTTTTAAATGACAACCACTTCAAGTATATCGCTTTCTGTTGAAGGTTCGTGATTTTCTTTGGGTGGGGTAAACTGCTAGATCAGGGGAGATAGTTGTTGGAGAGGACTAGTCTTGTGGATGGATGTTGGTACTATTTCTAAAAACACATCTATTTGTATGGCGTAGTATCTTCTACAACCACCAAGTACAGCTGAAGCACTTTTGACGTGAAGTCATTTCTGATATTGGTCATGTTGTCGCCACTGTATATTCCATATGTTAATTACTGAATAGCTCCTTGCGATGATACTACGTGACACTACTGGTCTCCTGCCCACTGTTTAACTCTTGCTTCTCTTTCTCTTCCATCCTAGCCCCACCAAGGTAAGTGTTATGGGAATTTATTTACATCCATGTTGACTTGATGCCATATCTGAAATGCAGCATTTATGGTATTAGGATTAATCTGCATGAATCCTGGAGGGGTACTTTTATGTTGTAAAGTGCTAAGTTCATGACTCAGCAAGAGCCTCAATAAAGGGGTATTGAGACAACTGCTGTTTGTCATCAACATCAATATGTTAGATGTAAAAACCCAAAGTTGGTCAACTTTGTAAGCATCAAACTAGATTTGGTTGATGCAATATACATAAAATAAATTGCACAAAATTGTTGGATGATGTACAAGTTTCACAGGAATGAATGGCTTTTCTTAGCCATAAGCATCACATGTGGAATTGTTTTCAAAGCAATTCCACCATTAAAAGATTGAATACTTGACTCTTCCCTTTTCAGCATGACCTACTCAAGATACTTCCAAATCTGTGTATGCGTGAACATAGTTCAATGCTAGTATTCATCTAACATAAGGTTGTGGCTTTGAGCCCCACTGTAAAAATTGAAAACTTATGTAGATTACATTAGTATTAGGGAAGAGCTGCTGCATTATTAAATAGCAAAACTGAGGACCCTGTTCAGGTGGTCATTAAAGGATTGCATACAATATCCAGAGTTCAGGATTTATCTTAATGTTTAAACCAATGTTAAACAAACAGATTCATTACTTATTTCCTTTTTGTGGGTTATTAGAGTGTATAAATTGTCACTTATTTTCCTGCATTAATGAATGTAAACCAAAAGCCATTAATTGAGAAGTTCTTGGATTTCCTGAGAACATGAAAAGGTAATATACAAATGAGTCTTTTTCTCCAACGACCATCAGAAGCAGCAACAGCTTTGGATGTACAGGGTAACCTTGGAAAAACAGCGTGTGGCATTTTATGAAAAAATAAGCATAACAGACTAGGTGGATAACAAGTCTTTTTTTGGAGGGGATAAATTAAGAATGCATAAAGCTGTTATTAGTGGTACTCCTGTGTGAATACGTTTATAATTAAATAAAGCCAGTTGTGTGAAAGTTGAAGTAAGTCATTTTAAACTAGTATTGCACCTTTAGTTCACATTTCAACAGTTCTGGTCTTTCTACTATAAATAGAATATAGGGGCATTGGGAAAAATGTTTAAGAAAAGTCAAGGTCAATAACAAATATTTAACAGGATAGGCCAAATAGTCAAAAAGTGTGGCGTTGGAAAAGCATAGCAGGTCAGGCAGCATCCGAGGAGCAAGACAATCAATGTTTCAAGAATAAGCTCTTCATCAGGAATTTGGGAGGAAAGGAATGCGTTAGATAGATTAAGGTGGAGGGTGATGGTGATAGGTTGGAAGTGGATGATGGAGTGGATAGGTGGGCAGGAAGGACAGTTCAACAGGGCGCTACTGAGTGGGAGTGTTGGATCTGGGATAAGGTGGGCAGAAGGGAGATAGGCCAAATAGCCTCAGACTCTTACCTAGAGAGAAAAAAGACATAGGATGACCATTTCAGACCCTCAGACCTCCTCACCATAAATCTTAACTGCTTTGACCATTTTTTCATTGAGTCATTGTGTATATTAGGAGGTATAATTAGACTTCATTAATCTTTGGAATTCTCTTTCACAAAATAATGACTGCTGAAGAAATGCCTCCACTTTCCCTTTTAAATTGGAATCCCTTTGTCCTGAATTTGCAAGAAGAAATATTCTGCATTTACCAGCTGAAGCCCCCTTTAGAAACTTGTATTTTTAATAAGGCCACCTCATTCTTCTAAAGACCAAACCTGCTCATTTTATAAATGAGCTACCTCCAGTATATTATTTTTAAAAAGACCAAATTGTATACAGTAATTTAGGTATGATGTGAACCACCCATTTACTGTTGTAACAAGATTTCCCTACTCCATGCCCTTACAATAAAGGGGCACAAAACTTTCAGCAAATGGGCAAGACCAGATGGATTAACAATAGTAGGATAGTCACTAATGAATCAAATAAAGGAACTCACTACCAAGTTGTTAGAGGCAAATAGGTGTATTTAGTTGGGAGGTTTTTAAGCAAGTTAGTTATGAAAAACAATGGGAGAAGATCAGAGTAGAGCATGAACACCTGTGTGGACCAGTTGGACCAAACAGCCTGTTTTAATGCAACTATAATACTTCCATTAGTTTGTTGTTGTAAGAGAATAGGTATGCCTTTCAGTTTTCTTTCACAACTTTTAATTGCTACACTAGTTATTGACTTTCAAATATCACTGAAGCAGCATTGGCAGTCTTAATTACATGCCAATAGTTGAAAATATTTCTGAAATGTACAGAACAAACATTTTTATTCTCACACTAGATCTCATTATTTTCTGACCAGCCTAGCATTTATTGCCCTTAAGATGGTGCTACGTTGTCTTTCTGAACCACTGCAACTTATGTGGTGAGATGGGAATTACAGGATTTTTGACTCCACAAAGAGGAGCAATAAAATTTCATATCAGGATGCTGTGCAGCGAGGGCTGATCTGTGCAGGTGCTGTCCTTTGTCTTTTTAGATGGTGGAAAGTTGGAAGCTTCTGGCATAGGAGTCTTCAGGAGTTGTTTGAAACTAGAAGACTACCCGAATCCTCTTGAAAAATAAAATTTTGCAATAATTAACCTTTAACTGGATATTGCACACTCAGGACTGAATTTCCGGACTATAATAACTTAAAACATTGCCACTTGTAGGAGTCAATCTTCGAGGAGAAAGTGAGGACTGCAGTTGCTGGAGATCAGAGCTGAAAATGCGCAGCAGGTCAGGTAGCATCCAAGGAACAGGAGAAGTTTCAGGAACCTGAAGAAGGGCTTATGCCCGAAACGTTGATTCTCCTGCTCCTTGGATGCTGCCTGACCTGCTGCGCTTTTCCAGCAACACATTTTCAGCTCCAACAAGTGGCAACAATATAGCAAATTCAACAATTAAAAGCTAGAATGGGGCATGAAAAAAACTTTAGCAGGTAGGATTTAGGAAAACCTTGAGGCGTTCTACATTTATGTAGAAACAAGAGGATGGCCAGAGTGAGGATAGGGCCGATCAGGGATAATGCAGGGAACTTGTGCCTGGAGTCAGAGGAAACAGGGAAGGTCCTTAATAGTTTGCTTCAGTATTCAATGCTGAGAGGGTCCTTGAAGTTTATGAGGACAGTGTGAAACAGACTGATATGCTCAAATGGGTTCATGTTAGGAAGGAGAATGTGCTGAAAATTTTGAAAAACAAAGGATCTGGAGATGATCTTTGCATCCTCACGGTTTATTGGCATATTCCCAGATGATTGGAGAGCAGCAAATGTTATTCCCTTGTTCAAGATGGGGAGTATGCATAATCCTGGAAATTACAGACCAATCCTTCTTACATCTGTGGTGGGCAAATTATTGAGATGGGATTTATGATTACTTGGAAAACCACAGTTCGATTACAGATAGTCAGCATGGCTTTGAGGGGGGCAGGCCATGCCTCAAGCCTTAGTGAATTCTTTTGAGCATGTGACAAAACACATAGAAGGTTAAAGCAGTGGATGCGGAGTACATGGATTTTAGAAAGGCATTTGATAAGGTTCCCCAAGGTAGGCTCATTTCAGAAAGTAAGGAGGCAGGGAAATCTGGCACAAATATAGTGTGGTGCCCTTCATCTGGAATTGTGCTCAAAACATCTATTCTCCTGCTTTTCCAGCACCACACTCAGACTCTGATCTCCAGCATCTGCAGTCTTCCCTTTCTCCCAGGGAAATCTGGCTAGCTGGATACAGAATTGACTGGCCCATAGAAGTCAGAGGGTGGTGGTAGATGGTAAGAATTCAGCCTGAAGCTTGGGGTCCAGTGGTGTTCTGCAGGGATCATTTCTGGGACCTCTGCTCTTTGTGATTTTTAAACATCATGGGTGAGGAAGTAGAAATGTGAGTTAGTAAGCTTGCTGATGACACAAAAGTTTCGTGGAGCTGTGGATAATGTTGTAGGTTGCAGAGCTGGGCTGATAAGTAGCAGATGGAGTTCAAGCTGGAAAATTGGGAGGTCATAGATTCATAGAGATGTACAGCATGGAAACAGACCCTTTGGTCCAACTCATCCATGCTGACCAGATATCCTAACCTAGTTTCATTTGGCAGCACTTAGCACTACCAAACTCTTAGTAACTTGTCAGTTTCCTCTTATGTGGCACAGTGGTACTATCCCTACCTCTAAGCCAGGATGCCCAGCTTCAAATCCCGTTTGCCCTAGATGGTGAGAAAGTACATCCTTTAACAGGTTGATTAGGAAAATATCTACCTTGATGAACACCTGCAATGACATCCTTACTTAGATGACTAGCCTTCAACAATGTCGATCACTCAATCCATTGGGACCGCAACGGTTTTCAACTAAGATTCTGTGAGAAGGAACAAAGCTTTTTGGTTCCTGTTTGAGTACATTTTCAGCATCAGTTCTTCTAAACCCTTCCTATTCATACACCCATCCAGATGCCTTTAAGTGTTGTATTTGTACCACTTCCTCTGGCAGCTCATTCCACACACTTACCACCCTCAGCATGAAAAAGATGCCCTTTAGGTCCATTTTAAAACTTCCCCCTCTCACCCTAAACCTATACTCTCCAGTTCTGGACTCACCCACCCCAGGGAAAAGAAAGACTTATTTAGCCTATCTATGCCCTCTTTTTGGAAGGTCAAATATGAATGCAGAATACAGGGTTAAAAGGAGTATTCTTGGCAGTGTGGAGGAACAGAGGAATCTTGGGGTCCATGTCCACACATCTCTCCAAATTGCTACCCAAGTTGGTACAGGTAAGGCGGCATATGGTGTGTTGGCTTTTAATAAGAGGGGGATTCAGTTTAAGAGCCACGAGGTTATACTGCAGCTCTACACAGTCCTGGTTAGAGCACACTCAATATGGTGTTCAGCTCTGATCACCACCTTATAGCAAGGATGTGAAAGCTCCAGACAGGGTGTAGAAGAGATTTACCAGAATGCTGCCTGGACTATATGGCATGTCTTCAGAAGTAAGGGTGAGGGAGCTAGGGCTTTTCTCATTGGAGCAAAGGATGAGAGGTGACTTGATAGAGATGTACAAAAAGTGATGAGAGGCATAGGTAAGAGTGGATAGCCAGAGACGTTTTCCCAAGGCGGAAAAGGCGATCACGAGGGGACATAATTTTATGATTAGAGGAAGGTTAAGAGGAGAGGTAGGTCATTTACACGGTGGGTGCAACGGAATGCACTACCACCGTAGAACCAGATACATTAAGAACATTTAAGCGACTCCTGGATAGGCACATGGAAAATAGTAAAAAGTGTACGGTAAGTTAGTTCAATCTTCGAGTAGGATAAAAAGATCAGCACAACAGAGGGTTCATGGGCCGATGTTCTAATTAATGCAAGCATTTATTTAACAGGCAATAAGTGACATAGTTACTACTGATCTTTAATCCTTGATCAGAGTTTAATGAAACAAAGACCAATCAAATAAAGCTTATTCAGTGTAGGTTGCCATGATGGTTAATCTGGGGAGCTCAGCCTGTTAATGACAATGTTCACAGGAATTTGTTGTGGTAGAGGGAGATTGAGCTGAACCACTGGAAGCCGCTTGCTGTTAATTAATTCTACTAACAACCCATTTGCCATCAGATTTATTTATTTTAGTGAACTTATTCTTGGGTGTGGGTTTGTAGCACTGGCAAGGATGACAATGATTGATTATGTCGCCCTAGTTACTCCAAAGGTATTAGGCCTTTTTTTTAAAAAAGGATGCAGTCCATATAGTGAAAAAGTACTATTATTTACAAGTATGTTGCAACTGCAGGAGTTACAATTACAGAACAGCAATAAATCTCAGGTAGAATGAGGTGAACGAGATCCTGGAACTGATGGTGCTCCCATTTACCTATTACCCTGGGTTGTATGTTACATGACAGAATACAGAAACACCACAATCTACCAGTCACCTCCAAGCCACGTGTCATGCTTATTTGGAACTATTGTGCTGTTTATTCACTGTCACTACCAAAAACTCAGTGACTTGTCAGTTTCCTCTCATGTGGCACAGTGGTACCTCTAAGCCAGGATGCCCAGCTTCAAATCCCACTTGCTTTAGGTGGTGAGAAAGTACAGCCCTAAACAGGTTGATCAGGAAAATATCTACCCTGATGAACACCTGCAATGACATCCTTACTTAGATGACTAGCCTTCAACAATGTCGATCACTCAATCCATTGGGACCGCAATGGTTTTCAACTATGATTCTGTGAGAAGGAACAAAGCTTTTTGGTTCCTGTTTGAGTACACTTTCAGCATCAGTGGGACTGAATGAGAGACCCTACCATTGCAGCGCACTGAGTGTGGAGCCTGAAAGTTATATGGCCTGGAAAGAGGAATTCATGGCAGGGAGGGACTGTATACGCGTTTGTGTGCAGCTGAAGCTTCAGCCATGGAGAATCCAGAGAAATCCCGCTCGGTGGAGAAACATGGAAGTGTGGCAACATTGGGAAAGACTTTTGTGCCCCGTCTGTGTGGAGTTTGCACATTCTCCCTGTGTCTGCATGGGTTTCCTTCAGGTGCTCTGGTTTCCTCCCACAGTCCAAAGATGTGCAGGTTAGGTGAATTGGCCATGCTAAATTGTCCATAGTTGTTAGGAGTATTAGTCAGAGGGGGGTGGGTTACTCTTCAGAGGGTTGATGTGGACTTGTTAGGCCGAAGGGCCTGTTTCCACACTGTAGGGAATCGAATTTTAAAAAAACCCAATGGGCACCACTGATGATCTTAATGCTTCCTTCAAATTATTTTCAATATGTAAAGTTACTGATTACCTGTGCCCTCAGCTGATTAATATGCTGGTTTTCTTGTTTGTGCTGTATTTATTCTTTTCTTTTCCATGGATGCTAGGCTACATCAACTCATGGTATGGAATTGAACTCATGAGCCAGACAGGTACCAGATTCCTCTTCCCCTCCCACCCAAACTAGACTATCCAACAGACCACTCGCTGCTTTTAATTTCCAGTCTTTAAAAAATAAATTCTCAAATTTAAATTCTGTAGCTTACAGAACAGCTGTGTTACCAGACTAGCAAGCAAGCTAATTGTTAATACCAGAATCTAAACTTCAGATAATGAGACAGATCATTATTACAAAAACAAAATTTCACTATGATCTTTCAAAAATTCCTTTTGATACATTTTTAAAACAGCCTTCGTTCTTGATTTACCAACTGTATTTAAAAAGATTAAATTTGCATACCTTACATCTGTCAGCATCACTGCTCCCTCTGCTGGCAGAAAAGAATATTGTTACTTTGCATTGTAAAGGAATTCATTTTCTTTCAATTTTGTCTTTTCTGTTTGTAGGATTAATATTTAATTTCATTGGCCAGGACAATGTGTTTGGTCCAATTTGAACTTTTCCCATAGCATGGAGGAAAAAATTGATTAATCCAAATGTAGTCACTTATGACAATGTATCATGTAATCCCTCCCTCAAACCACAAACATCTTGCATTAGAAATGTATAACACACTGGCTTCAGAGTGCTGTGAAATGTGCAATTAAAAACACCATCCATTCTAGGCACCTTATTTGTATGTGAAAATGAAATAGTAAAACTGGCATCCAGAGAAGATTTCAGATGAGCGTCTTCTACTCTTCCCCAGTGGAAAGTGTAGCTACAGTTTATTAACTAAATTTGAGTGGCAGATAGGGCATGTAAGAGAAACATGTAAGTGTTGAAGTGTGATGGAAATAAATGCTCCATCAGATAAATAGGAATTTAGTTCTTCAAATTTTGACACTGATCTTTATTATTCTTTGAATCAATACACATGACTAGCTAAGCCAGCATCACATCTTCCAAGTACTCTGGAGTTGTGGCAGCTACACACAGGTATCTGTGACATGTAGAGAAAAATAAACTGGGACAACTCACCTTAGTTGGTCATAAAGTGGTAACTGTATCAGCCACACAGGAGACCAAAACACTTAGGTCATTCATTTGCAATATTCAGTGCATTTTCCAAATGAAAAAAAACTAATCATAGATTTATTTTAAAAATTTGACCATTTTAGCTGACTAACCAGTAATCACATGTAACAATCACTACCACAAAGACAGATTTGATGAGGAAAACCTTTATTCTAAAGTTGGGAAGAAAATTAGGTCCAAATCAAGTTAATAATCCAAGTGAGAGGGGGTAGCAAACCTGACCAAAAATACTCCAAACTGCAAAAGGTTTAAATAGGGAGTATGCGATTTTAAAAATACACTCAATAATTCACAATGTATTATTTGTGAAAGTAGCAGACAGACTGGCAAGACATGTACCGGTACCAAATAATTGGATGATAAAAGCCTTTAATCATGTCTCCATTATACAGCAAGGCTACTTTATCCATATTAGCTGATAAAATTTGGAGAGAGACGTAGGCTGGTGTGTATTTTCTTTTCACATTACAGTTGCACTAGATGTTAACTGTATTCTGTTTACTATCAAAGTTGCCATAGCTTATTTAAGAAAACTGGGCAATCTTGAAAATTCAAGGTAGGCAGTTGTCATATTTAGATTATCAAGTGAAATGTTGACAGAGTAAAGGCAAAGCTTTGACATGCAACAGATGTTTCATTTAGCAGGCTTCTACTATTTTAGCTGCATGATCGGCTTGTATTAAATTTGCTGTACTAAAATAGGTACATGCGTACAGTTTAACACGTCAATTTTACTGGTTACTTGCAAAAAATTTAAGAGTTTGCCACAAAGTTACTGTTATTCAGATTCAAAAGAATTCAGCTAGTTGCCATGGTAAATTGGACATGAAGATTAAATTTAGCGGCGAACAGTAGTCCAGCCTTCATCATCAATGACATTTTTGCTACGACGCGATGCCTCTTTGTCCTTATCAGTTTTCCACATCGATTTTTCTTGGTCATTGTCCTTAAGTGGTGGACCTTTCACAGGAGTATCCTGCACCTCTTTAGCTTGGCTTTCACCTTGGCGTTCCTCACCACGTCGCCAGGTACCTGTGAACCAATTTAATTTTACACTGATGACTGGAGAAGGGGATTTAGAAATTAACTTAGTATGGAATAATATTTTGTATTAGCTAGTCAAGAATCTATATTAAAAAAAAGGTCCAATTTCAGCAACAGAAAAGCTCAAAATATTACAACTGCACCCTCCCTCAAATCTGAAAAAGGAGCTTACACTTCAAATAATTTCTACATAATTGACTTTCCTAATACCAAATGTCTCAACACCATTATCATACACTTGGACAGAATCATGTGAAATCATATTCAACGGATAAATTCCGTTCTAATCCATTTTATATCTCCCCTCGCCCCATCTCCATTCCGTTCAAGTGTTATTTGCCACATAAATGCCCAAGCCTGAATGTTATCCAGGTCTTGCTGCATATGGACAGACTTCTTCAGTATCTAAGGAGTTACACCCGAGACTGAATCCTATATAATTAGTAGACATATGAAAAGGGAACATCAATGATACACATGATGATCAGGTACAGCATATCAAATCTCACTGAAAAAATAACAAATTCAAAGTTTAAAATGAATAAATGTGTTATTCCACACATTTAAAGCTTATACACTACGCATATAACTGGAACATTTTACACCATAGTTATTCATTTTGTCTAATGTGCCTGTGATGACTCTTAAAGACCTCTTCAGTTTCCTTAAAATCTCTATTGTTGGCAACTGAAAGTTAAGCATCATAGAAACAAAATACAGAAATGAACATGCTGAAAATTGGAGCTAAAACAGAAAACGCTGCAAATGTTCGTGTGTGACTACAACTGTGGAGGAAGAAACAAGTTGATATTTGAGGGTGATAATCTTTTACCAAATCACTTGAGTTTGATGTAATACATTTGACCTAGTAGCATTACAGGGAGAAGTATATGTCAGTCTTCAATATATTTTGCAGTAAACTTGCTGAAACCAAGAATGTGCTGAAAACAGCACAAAACCAAGTTCAAATATGACCATATATTCTTGCCCATTTTGCTGTACAATAGGTTATCTTTTGGGCACACTCATTCCATTTTTCTAATTCAGTTTTTTTTAATCCTATAAACCAAATGCCTCACACTAAGCTTTAAAAACAGTTGAGGTGACAAATGAGATATTTACTTTTTTCAGCATTTTCATGGTTATATCAGTGATGGATTTTTTAAAAAGTAGCAGCACTACTAAGAAACTAGGAAAGAGAAAAAGAGAGAGAGGGAGAGTGCGCGCGAGAGTGAGAGAACTGCAGATCCTGGAGATCAGAATCAAAAGTGTGATGCTGGAAAAGCACAGTTAGGCAGCATCTGAGAAGCAGGAGAGTCGACATTTCAAGCATAAACCCTTCATCAAGAATATGCTTTTCCAACACCACACATTTTGGCACTGCAAAGAAACTCTAGTAAGAATGCCCTAAAAAAGAAAATGCTGAGAAAGTGATTCATTCTTCTTACAGAACTCAGAATATTAATTTCAATCAAATTTTTTGTTTTACCATCATCTCGATCACTTCGAATAGATGCAGCACGGCGCTCTGGTTCATCTTTACGACTCCTGATGTCTCTGCGTTCACGCAAGTCTCTACGTTCGCGATCGCCATCCCTGTCATCACGTCGTGGAATTTCTCTCCAGCTACTAGAGTCTTCCGAGCCACCACCACGTCTCCAAGGACCATCATCTTTGTCTCTGTAAAAAGAGCAAATGCAAGTTAATAAAATGCTAGCATTCAGAAAAATTTTTTAGCCTCAGCTTTATGACTATTTCCATGTAGAATTTTCAGTTCAACAGCAAAAACATACAACATGGTCTGAAGAAGTCATACTTTTCTGCACTTAGCTAGCATCTTAAATCAGCTTTGAAATCTGGGTGAAATGCTTGAAAATCTTAAGTGGCAACAGTTCAGTTATCTTAATATTTCTCTGACTTTCAATTTCACAGACAGTGACTTGCAAAAAAAAAGAGTAAAATCTTGCAAGTGAACATGAACAGTTCTTCACCCATAGCTCAACAAGTTTATCAAATAGGTGGAAGTGCAGACACTTGACACAGACTTAGTCTGGTATCTGTGCTGAGTGAAGTAGTCTCAGCTGGAACAGCAGTAAAGACACCATACTCAATTGTAGGCTTTTATGTTCCACACTAAAACAGCCACATGTGAACATCAGAGTTCCCAGTCCTGATTGCTATTTGTATGGATGCACACCATCACAGATGAGTGGGCGGCACGGTGGCACAGTGGTTAGCACTGCTGCCTCACAGCGCCTGAGACCCGGGTTCAATTCCCGCCTCAGGCGACTGACTGTGTGGAGTTTGCACGTTCTCCCCGTGTCTGCGTGGGTTTCCTCCGGGTGCTCCGGTTTCCTCCCACAGTCCAAAGGTGTGCAGGCCAGGTGAATTGGCCATGCTAAATTGCCCATAGTGTTAGGTAAGGGGTAAATGTAGATGTAGGGGAATGGGTGGGTTACGCTTCGGCGGGGCGGTGTGGACTTGTTGGGCCGAAGGGCCTGTTTCCACACTGTAAGTAATCTAATCTAATCTAAAAAAACAAAGTCTTTCTGGCCACAAAGATGAATAACCTTTAAGATTTACAGTAAAGCAATACTTGGGAATGGTACTGGAGGGTATTCAGCAGTATTCTGGAAAGGAGTTAACTTTTAGAAGGAAGTGGATTAAATTTTACTGTTTGGTTAAAATCCAAAACGTTCTACATGTTGAGATAGGAACAGGGATGAAGAGCAATCAGAGTATATACCTTTGCCAAGCAATCAGAATGCGACATTTACCTTCTTTTCTTTATTACTTAAAAGAGGTACCTCCATAAGAAATGGAAATTTCATTAACAGAATTATCCAAAAAGAAAAAAGTTGTTCATAAACCTCTATTTACAAACCTAAATGCAATACGACGATCACGATCTTGATCTCGATCCAAATCACGATCTCTGTTATCTTCTGAAGACCTGGTGTCTCTGGGTGGGCCCCAGCTTTCTTCACGTGCTTTTTCCCTTTCTCTCCATCCACCACCTTCAATACAGTAACACTTCTGCCATCAAAAAGGTGCTCTACTTATAAGGGGCTAAAAGTTCCCTTGTCACTAAGTTAATCTATAAAGCACTTCTTATTTAGCAAAACTTCTAACTTACGCTGAAGGTTTGTTTTGAAACAACTACATTTGGACAGATGTACTGAAATTGTTTGTACTGACTCCCATTTCTACAATACTGAGCATGTGGAATGCAATTGCTCAAGAGGAAGGCCCACATTCGCGTTCCCAAAATTAAACAGGAAGAGGCAACACAAAAGGAAAGTTCCAAAATTATCAACAATTTACTTTGTACCTACAACCAGAAATTGTACATTTTAAAACGTACAATAACCCAAGTGCCTCTGTTAGGCAAGAACACAGCCAAAAGAAAGAAAGAGTTAAAAAGAAGAATTTTGTACCTGGTTTATCAAGTGGTCTCCATGGGCCAGGCCTGGAATCGTCCACACGTCGAGGGCCTCTATCATCATCACGGCGGGGACCTCTGTCATCATCCCGCCAAGACCCCCTGTCGTCATCACCTCGCCTGAACAACGGCCCACGGTCATCGTCTCCTCTTCTAAACAATGGCTCCCTATCATCGTCACGCCTAATTCGGTCGTCCCCACGACGGAATGCTGGCCTATCATCATCAAAGCCACGGCCTTCCCCTCGGCGCCACTCGCTAAGAAATATGACCACAAGCCACAAACCTATTACAAAATTTTCATAACCATAACCTACTAAATATCACAATTAACCTTTCATACACAGGACATGAAATTTCAGGCTATTTTTATTAACACAAGTAGTGATCAATGAGAGGCGTCCAGGAAACCACAGCAGCCCAAGTTTAATAGAGAAAGCTGAATTACTGCAATTGGAAGGATAAATGAGGTGATTTTACAGGGTCATTTCCCATTACCGAGATAAAGCTTTCAATTTCAGATTCCCAGATAAATGGAACTCCAACAGAGATTTGAATCCATGCCCCCAGAGCATTGGCCTGGATCTCTGGGTCACTAGTGCAGTGACCAATACTTCCTCTGTGCTTCGAGATTCCATACACAGTGATCAATGTCAGCATGCCAATCAGGGCACTGCTGTCTAGTTCTGAAAGTCACTGCTGCACAGATGTAAATAAAATTAGAAGAAAGGCTGATAGTATCAATGTCACCATATCCACAAATTCAGTTATGTGGCAATACTAAGAGCATCTGGAAAAGTTGAGAGAATTAGGAACATAAAAGCCAAATTATTTAAAAGTTGGCAAAGCAGGTTATTGAATTAAAGAGGCAAGTTACGATGAACTTGTACAAAATCACACATTGAGTTAAGCACTCTAATTCTAGGCAACATTCTGGAAAGATAGGAAGGCTTTAGAGGGTGCAGGATAAAGCTAAGTTGGTTCCATGGATGAGGGATTTGCATTACAATGACAAATCAGAGAAATTGAATACCTTTCCTTTGACAAGATTGAAAAGAGATGATACAAGTGATGTTCCACAAGCTGTCAGATAGACTTGTGAGAGAATTACTCCAGCTGGAAAAAGGTCAGGAATAAATGGCACCATGAAAAGACTGATTCGTCAGCAAGTAGCTATGCCAGAATGGTAATTCAAAGGAGAATTACATGAGCATCTAACAGGGAAAGAAAACAGGGCTACCAGAAAAAAAGCAGGGGAATCAGGCCAATTAAATAGCTCTGCAGAGTTGGCACTGGCTCAAAGGATCAATAAGCTTCACTTTTATGATTTGGCTTTGTGATCAATTTTAAATGATTCTTTGAATGCTGCAAACCATATTCCAATAATATTGAATCTGCTTCCATTAGATTAAATTTCACAAGTAAAGTAGATGTACTTAGAATTATTTACAGGCATAATTATACAGTTACAGGGAATAACTGCACACTTTCCAACAAACAGTCGTCAACATTGAAATGAAAGGCCTGTCTGTGCTGTACATTTTATGATCACTAACTTTGTTTTAACCATTATTTTAATTTAACGACATACGCATCAGTTCCTCCACGTCTCCATTCAGATTCTCTTTCTATAATACGGGAATCCCTCCAACCCTCTCGTTCAGAGTCTCTGTCACTCCAGCGCTGAGATTCCTGACAAAAGAGAAATAAAGTCAAATATTTAACTACTGCACCCACAAATTCTGGCTTCTTCTTTCAAAACTTCATTGATTACTTAGTAATTCGTTGACTCTCAGGTAATGAGAGATGGAGAACAAATGATGGCCTAGCCAGTGTTGCCCACATCCTATGATTTAAAACAAAAATTGCATCCATGTTAAATTGAAAAAAAAAAGCAATACTTCAACAGAACAAATCCTGTTGCGTGCAAACATTATCTTAAAGCAAATTCAAAATTGACTGCAGGCGACTGCAATAACATCAAGATTTTTAAATTTAGAGTTTGTCCACCTAAAACCCCAGGTCAATGACTAATGTAGCAAAGCTACCACTAGTTAGGAAAAGGGAAAAAATATCATACTTTCAAATAACTGAGCTTGCAATTGACTGGAATACATAAAAGCAATCTTTGAATAGCACGAACAATTCATCTGAAATCATCTAACAAGGTAAAAAGATGGCAGCATTACAAATGATTACAAGAAAAGAGAAATCTTAAATATCAACTACATTGCTAGTCTTTTTTGATCTTTAAGTGAATAATACAGCATAAACAAGCCACTTCATGCAGTAAACCCATCTCGCACAAACAAACTTTAGATTTGTGATGTCCCTAAAAATAATCTGCATTTCTGACGACTGGCCAAGCAGCATGGTATTTGCTATGGCTCACGAGATTAACTTAGTTCTTTAGCTCAAATTACAGTTTTCTATTAGCTAGCAAAATAGTTTACTATCATGCTACTAGACCTCTTGTCTCCCTTCAAGTGGATTACAGCACGCAAGTTTCACTTGGACAATATTCTTTACTGAAAACTGGAGATGGTGACAAAAGCCCACGATGCAGCATTTAATTCTTCCAGAGATGGGACAGTGAAAGTAACCTTTTCAATTCCTGCGTGAGAAATTTTTATTTCTCACTCAAAGCAGTACCTCTCATCAAATCCACACATTTCAGGCAAAGCTCTGGATCCCTTCTGGCTGAATTGAGCAATTGAATACCTTGCTTTCATGCAGTGATCTACACGAATGTGAGAAATGCACATCCTGGATGATCAGATTTCCACTTTTGCTGTTATCCCACTGAGAGCAAATCACGATTATCAAGAAATTCTGTTATGCTTCAAATAGCTAAAAAGCATAGAACAAATACAAAGTTAACAATAAAGAGATTTTAATACCTTCCGGCGAAACTGGTCTTCAGCATATTTCCTTTCTTCTTCTTTACGCCGTTCGCGTTCTTCAATTTCCATTTCTCGCTGGCGTCGTTTCCTTTCAGTTTCCTCCAATTTTCTTAGCTTTTCCTGGTATTCACGCTCTTCTGCTTCTCTTTTTTCACGTTCACAGCGTTCCTTCTCTTCACGCTCTATTAAGGAATGCCAAAAATGAGAACCTTTCTTTGCAGTAGTTCATTTATTCATATAGTTGTGAAAAATGTATAACTAGTTATTCTAACCCTTCTTAAGTTTTTCTTCTTCCAATCTCTGAGCTTCTTCCTCTTTTTGTATGTAGTAGAGCTTGCGTCTTTCCTCTTTACGTTGTTTTTTACGCTCTTCTAAACGCATCTTCCGTTCTTCATTCAGCCGCTCTTGGAAGTTCTTTAGTTTCTCCTTTTCTCAGAATAAAACAGAATGCAACTTAAATACCACCTTTTACCTAGTTCTGCTATATTCAAGTAACAAAATAGCCTGCCAAGATTAAAAAATGCTTCAAAATCAGATGATTTCTTGGATTACATGGCCAAGAACATAAGTCAAGCTACAATATTATTAACAAGTTATTTAATAAATTGCAGACCTCATAGACAGTGCGGCGTGAAGCCATAAGCTTGGTTAGGAACAGGTCTTGATCCTCCATCATTCTTGACATTCGATTTTTATGCTCCAGAGCTTTCTCACGCTCCACTTTCATACTGGTTATCTGCAAACAGAAGAACTTTACAATTAGTTACAGGCAAACATGTAATTTGCTAAACCAAAGAAAAACTTGAGTTACAACATAGAGGAATACAAAGAGCAATGTGCCTAAAAATGTGCGTTGAAGCAAAAAACAAAATAATATCTGAAAAGCATATGTACACAAATTACATCACTCACCCTTTCTTCCTCTTGAAGTTCCCACAATTCCATATCTTTTATTCGCTGTTCCTCAAAAGCTTTTTTGAGTAAAGGTATTTCTTCTAATCGCTTGGCTCTTTCATAAAAGTCAATCTGCAAAAAAATACCAAAGTCGGTCAGGAGAGTTACCAATAGCTTTAAAATCTGTCACAAATATGAAAGAAATCGGGGAGAGTTTTAAACCTTGAGTTAGCAAACACTTTGTGTGACATCAAGGACTACAGTTATCAGCTCTTCAAATTTAGGGTAGCAGCAATATTCTGCAATGGTCAGATTTACAGCACAAAACAACGCTTCGGCCCACTGAGTCTGCAAAAACAGGCACCTAACCATTCTAATCTCACTGGCCTATAGACTTGTATGCCTTGGCAATACAAGTGCTTAAAATTACTTAAATGTTATGAGACTTTCTGCTTCTAAAAGGCAGTAATTTCCAGATTCCCATCATCCCGGGGGCAGTGTGGTGGCTCAGTGGTTAGCACTGCTGCCTCACAGCACCAGGGACCCAGGTTCAATTCCTGCCTCAGGCTGTGTGGAGTTTGCACATTCTCCCCGTGTCCGCACGGGTTTCCGCTGTGTGCTCCAGTTCCCTCCCACAATCCAAAGATGTGCAGGTTAGGTGAACTGGTCATGCTAAATTGCCCATCGTGTTAGGTGCATTAGCCAGGGGTGAAATGGGTCAGATGGTCAGTGTGGGCCTGTTTTCACACTGTAGGGAATCTAATCAAACTACTCTGGACAGTGCGGTCTTTGGGGCAGCACGGTGGCTCAGTGGTTAGCACTGCTGCCTCCCAGCAACACGGTCCCAGCTTCAGTTCCAACCTCAGGCGACTGTGTGTGGAGTTTGCACATTCTCCCAGTGTCTGTGTGGGTTTCCTCCCACAGTCCAAAGACGTGCAGGTCAGGTGAATTGGCCATGCTAAATTGCCCATAGTGTTAAGAGCATTAGTCAGAGGGAAATGGGTCTGAGTGGGTTATTCTTTGGAGGGTCGGTGTGGACTGGTCAGGCCAAAGGGCCTGTTTCCACACTGTAGGGAATCTAAAAAAAAACGCTTTTCCTTACATCATTAAACTTTCTGACCTTTACCTTAAATCTATGCCCCCATTCATGGATTCCTCTGTCAAGAGAATTATTCCTTCCTGCCCACAATTTTATACATATCAAATACTGACTTCATTATTGCGTTCCTAATAATTGTCTTGGCATATCTGGAAGCAATTTATTTCTTTCAGATTATTTAATTGGTAAAAATTTACTAAAAACTGGTTTTCAGATCGTTAAAAGAACCATTCAGCAGATTGAAATGATTTTGGTTAAAATATAAACCATTACAATATAAACAAGCAAAGGAAAATGAAGAACAAACCTTTTAGTACAACTCAAGGTCAGGCTACATTCTCAATGCCTCAAAAATATGCGTAAAATAGATTAACAACATAGAGTCATAGAGATGTACAGCATGTAAACAGACCCTTCAGTCCAACCTGTCCATGCCGATCAGATATCCCAACCCAATCTAGTCCCACCTGCCAACACCCAGCCCATATCCCTCCAAACCCTTCCTATTCATATACCCATCCAAATGCCTCTAAAATGTTGCAATTGTAACAGCCTCCACCACATCCTCTGCCAGCTCATTCCATACAGGTACCACCCTCCGCGAGAAAAGGTTGCCCCTTAGCTCTCTTTTATATCTTTACCCTCTCACCCTGAAACTATGCCCTCTAGTTCTGGACTCCCCAATCCCAGGGAAAAGACTTTGTCAATTTATCTTATCCATGCCCCTCAATTTTGTAAACCTCTACAAGGTCACCCCTCAGCCTCCGATGCTCCAGGGAAAACAGCCCCAGCCTGTTCAGCCTCTCCCTGCAGTTCAGATCCTCCAACCCTGGCAGCATTCTTGTAAATCTTTTCTGAACCCTTTCAAGTTTCACAACATCTTTCCAATAGGAAGGAGACCAGAATTGCACGCAATATTCCAACAGTGGTCTAACCAATGTCCCGACAGCCGCAACATGACCTCCCAACTCCTGTACTCCATACTCTGACCAATAAAGAAAAGCATACCAAACGCCTTCTTCACTATCCTATCAACCTGCGACTCCACTTTCAAGGAGCTATGAACCTGCACTCCAAGGTCTCTTTGTTCAGCAACACTCCCTAGGACCTTACCATTAAGTGTATAAGTCCTGCTAAGATTTGCTTTCCCAAAATGCAGCACCTTGCATTTATCTGAATTAAACTCCATCTGCCACTTCTCAGCCAATTGGCCTATCTGGTCCAGATCCTGTTGTAATCTGAGGTAACCCTCTTCCCTGTCCTCTACACCTCCAATCTTGGTGTTATCTGCAAACTTACCAACTGTACCTCTTATGCTCGCATCAAAAATCAATTATGTAAATGACAAAAAGTAGAGGGCCCAGCACCGATCCTTGTGGCACTCCACTGGTCACAGGCCTCCAGTCTGAAAAACATCCCTCCACCACCCTCTATCTTCTACCTTTGAGCCAGTTCTGTATCCAAATGGCTAGTTCTCCCTGTATTCCATGAAATCTAACCTTGCTAATCAGTCTCCCATGGGGAACCTTGTCGAATGCCTTACTGGAGTCCATATAGCATATTACTTTGAAATATTATTAATCTGTATTTTCCATTTCTTCACCAGCTGGTCATTCTTGACAGGCTAGAAGGACACTGGCCATTTGCCAACAGTGCTTAAAATAGTCACTTGTTACCAAACTTTGCCCCACCTTCCGAAATAGGAAAACACTTAGCTTGAACTCTGTGCTCTACTATAATTTGGTAATTAACAAATGGACAATTGTAGATACATTACTTTATCACTTCATACTGCAATGTGAAGTACCACCCTCAAATCACTGAAAGAAACTTTTGCTAGTATTTCCATTGTCACGATGAAGACTAACAGTCAGCTTGCCCTCATGATCACTTAGTCATCTTAATTTAGCTATCACGTCAGTACCAGCACCCCTGCTCTATCTTTCCAAACATTTGTTACCATTTTCTTTTACTATAAAATAACTTTCACCTTTTTTTCCTGATTTTTCAGACGTTCTTGAAGTTCCTTCTTTTCTTTCTCTAACTGCTCAACCTGCTTCGCCATGATAAAATCTGGATCTAGTTCTTCAAGGTTCTGAAAATATCAAGGGATCACAATCAGATATGGCACATACTGAACAAAATATGTTATTGACATACAGATATTGCCTACCATACATGAATCTGAAGAAACAGACAGATGTTGGTGGAGGAAAAAAAAGGATTGAAAATTAACAAGTATGCATTGTTCATTTCCAAATTGAACAAAGCCTTTATAGAGCAATTAGCAATTCACATTCACTTCCTGGATTGAAGAAATGCCACTGAATAGCATGGCTATCTAATAAAAGGACTTAAAATAGTCAAAGACTTTGACAGAGTAGATAAGTGTTTTAACTTGGGGAACAGCAAAACTAGATGCTATCAATACAATTGAATTCAGAAATCAATTGGGGAATTCTGAAGAAACTTTTTACCTAAAAACAGTGGTGAGAATGTGGAACTCCTCATTGCAGGGGATAATTGAGAGGAACAGATTATGCTGATTGCAACATATAGAAGAATAATAGGAGGATTAATGGGCCAGAAACTGTGGCATGCAGGGTGGGATGAATAGCCCTTTTCTCTGAAAATTTGTGTAATATTATTGCCCCCAAAAGAAAGCATTTTATATTGGAACTAAAAGATGTTTAAACAGAAATTTACTGAACTGTATTTTACCTCAATGTCAATATCTCGAAATGCCTTAGCTCCCAGTTCAGTTTTTTTAATCTGCTCCAGACGCTCTCGCACATGTTTCCGTTTGATGTTTTCATGCTCCTGCATAAGACGCTCTTTTTCTCTCTCCTGTGCCTCTTGACGTAAACGCTCTTCTTCAGCTTTGCGAACTTTCTGAAGTTCTGCCTCTCGCAACTCCATTTCTTCTTTCTCCCGCTGAACATTCAGACTTTCCAGACGTTCCTTTCTCTCCTCAATGGTCTGGCGACGGGCAAGGATCCGCTGGTGCTCCTTTCTGGCATTCTTCAAGTAAGCACTAACAGCTTGCTGATGCTGCTCTTCCTTTTCATGCTGAGAGATTATAGAGGAAACATGGGCAAGGAAAATTCATGAATACAAACTCCTAATACTTAAATTCATAATGTCTCACAGCTCACTTGACTGAATTGAGACAGAAAACAGGAAGGTCCTGGCTCATCTTCAGTTCACGCCAAGTTACCAGATCCCAGCTAACTATCAGGACTTATTAACTAAACTGATCTAATGAGACCGAATGCCCTTTAAGACATCAGTGAGCATATGGTATTTATAACAGCTTATTTAAAACTCTGCAAACCAAATAATGAAAATGGTCAACAATGGAATGCATCATCTACATTTAGAATGCACAAACCATTTTCATTAGTCTGGTAAACTTTGTTTCAAAGTGGAAACAAGTCAAAGTGTAGCAATATTATATCCAAGGCTGTAAAGTTTAACATAGCAAAACAACATGCTTGTATGCTGAGACCGCTACTCCTGGCGATTTAGAATTACTGGACCTATTAGGGTACTGATTTGCAAGGTTACTTCGTCAAAACAAAAAACTTACAAGCAAGTGTGTTGGCTTGACAACTTGGATAGCCTTCGCTAATGCGGCAGACATAGCGGTCAACTGACTTCTGATCTGCTCTGAAGGCATTGGCTGCAAGTAAGGACCCACTGGTGAATCTTCTCGTGGAGAATAGTTGAGATCTGAGCCAAAACTTAAAGTACGAGAAGAATGATCTATGCGAACCTAGAACAAAAACAGAGTTAACAAAAAAAAACAATTTTGTCAGTCATATAGCATGGAAACAGACCCTTTAGCCCAACTCATCCATAGTGACCAGGTTTCCTAAATTGAACTAGTCCGATTCGCCCGTGTTGGACCCATATTCTTCTAAATCTTTCTGGTCATGTACCTGTCGAAATGTCTTTCAAATGTTGTAATTTCCCCTACTGGAAATGATAACTGCAATTAAAGCCACAAAACATTACACTAATCATATCTGAACCAACCATTCTAGATCCATCTATTGACTGCACTCGAAAAATATACTTATTTGAATATATCTGACCTGCGCTATAAAAATCCAGTCTTGGTTGGAGCAAAATTAAGTCAACCCAGAAGATTATGAAATTTGTTTAAAAGACAATTTTACTAGAAATTACTGCACTCAAAAGTGCATGGAACTTTCATGGGAGCTCTTCCAATCTCTGGCTGTGCCTTTCAGCATGAAATCTTCGAGGAGAAAGTGAGGACTGCAGATGCTAGAGATTAGAGCTGAAAACATGTTGCTGGAAAAGCGCAGCAGGTCAGGCAGCATCCAAGGAACAGGAGAATTGACGTTTCGGGCATAAGCCTGAAGAAGGGCTTATGCCCGAAACGTCGATTCTCCTACTCCTTGGATGCTGCCTGACCTGCTGCGCTTTTCCAGTAACATGTTTTCAGCTTTCAGCATGAAAGTCAGCAAAATACATGTAAAAACTGCATGGATGACTACAAGTTATAGGACAGCCAGACAGAAGTTATTTTCCAATACACTTAACTAACATGTCAACAATTTCCTCTTGGAATTACAAGTTGTCTACAATTACTCGTTCAGGATTTATGAAATCACTCAGATACAAGTTAGATCTTTGATCTTACATTAGAGAGAATGAACTACATTGAAACAGATCTCCACAAATTTCTGGTAAAGTTTATTGTGTTTCCAGCAGTGTAGACTCACTCAAAAATGTGTCCATCAGAGCTTCCATCAAGTCTCTCAAAGGACTAATTTCAGCTAATTACGTGATGAGAAATACCTGCTTCTAATACAACACAACATAAGATTTGATTTCTTAAACTTCACTCCAATAATTAAGCCCAGTATTTGAAATCCAACAGAACTCTAACACCACTGCACAGGTCAATATGTGACTGTTGACATTACCTGCAAATCACAGTGTCTGGCAGCATCAACAATGGCACGCTCCAATTGAAAGGCATCAACAAAAGGAACCAAGGAAGCCAAACGAGTAAATTCTATGCTTTGATAAATCTGAGCTACCTGTGGAAATAAAAATAGCACTTTATCAATTAGGATTGAATCAAAAAAGCTTGCATGCTTTCCAAAGACACTGTTTAGGTTTATGGCTGTGTAATTAAGGCTGATGTATTAACTTTGTGCTTCAAATCAAATCTAATTGAGATCTACTGAACTAGGCTAAAACACATTTACACCTATGCCATTACAAGCTGCCTTAATCCTCAAAAAAGGTAGGCAGAAAACATTTGAAATATTGTTGGAATAATTTTAGGATGCAAGTTTGATCACTTGCATAATTGGTTAGCACTGCTGCCTCAAAGAAAACATCAAAAAGGAAGAACCAGAACTTTCTGACACTTCTACACCAATATATTTCAGTAATCATTCACCTCTATACCATGGTTACAATTTGCACCATCTACAAGAGGCATGTTACACAACTCCAAGTCACTTTCTGGACTCTAATCTCTTGTCTGCAAAGACAACAGCAGCAAATGCATGGGACAACCATGCTTCCAAGTTCCCATTAAACAAGACTATCTTGATTAGGAAATACACATCTGTTTCTTCTTCACTGAACCAAATTCAGGAACTCCCTAGCTATCAACACCATGGAAGCACATATATCAAGTTCAGGGAGGCTTCAGTCCAGTGTTGTTGTCACTGCGTTAGGAACCCACAGGTACTGTTCTAGTGACATGGGTTCTAATTCCACGACTGCAGATGGCAGATTATACAACAAAAAAAATTCTGGAGTGAAAGTGCTCATCACATTTCATGAGTGATAATAAAGTATTTCAACTCTGAAGGCATTGTAGTCAGCGTTTTGGTACGGTTTACAAGTTGATCGTGAATCAAAATACAGGATAAGTATCAAATTTAATTGTGAATTTCTAAATGAAAACAGTTGAAATTTTATCCCCTGGATGTGACTCTTGGAAACTGCAATAGTCTAAAACAGCACATCTAATTGCTTGGCTTTCCTGAACAGGACAGAATTAAAATGCACTAAAATGCATGCAGGGTTCTCAAGGGAGAGGCTTAATGCAAATGGAGCAAAAACACTCTGCTGTCCAAAATATAATAAGAGTAACCTTTTCTAAAATGACAGCAAGATATCGCCACATATTAGATTATATCTGAATTTCAAATCTTTGTACTAAGTTTCCTAATGTAAAATATGTACACACCTGTTGAAGGAGCCGAAGGATAGTATTATTCTGCAAATGAGGCACGTAATGCTGGAGATCAGGTTCTTTCTCTGACTGGTCTCGGACCCAGTCGAGGACCTTGAGTAGAAGAGAAAGACAAAAGATATGGTTTACATCATGTAGACCTGAGTATTTATCTAAAGAGTTTATTTAATTTGACTGTTATGCAGGATAGTGATTAAAGCAGAAAAACATGATTTAATGCAATTGCGGAAATAAAGACCTGACCAATTTTTAACATACTAAATCAAAGAAATTTCTGAATGCCAATTTTTTTTAAAAACAAACAAAATATGCTGTCATGATGTTGGGAAAATCACTGGCTAGGCCAGTATTTATTGGCTACCTCTAATTACTTGCAAACAAGTGGTAGTGGGAAGCAAACCATTTAGTACAGATATACCAACAGTGCTGCTACAAAGCAAGTTCGACCCAGTGACAGTGAAAATGCTGACTGGGTCCCAAGCCAGAATTGTATGCAACTTGGAGTGTAGCTTGCTTGGTGCTCCTATGTACCAACTGTCTCTGTCTAAGTGAGAGAGATCAAAGGTTCGAAGGAGGCTGTTGATGGAACTTTGGGAAGCTGCTATGAATGATGATGGCTGGGAGGAGATAGGCAGCAGTCAAGAAAGTTGCTTTGTTGTGGATGATTTCAAGCCTCTGGATTATTGTTGGAGCTGCATTCATTCAGGCAAGTGACCAGAATTGCATAATGCCCCTTACTTGTGCCTTTTAGATGATGGACAGGCTCCCAGGAGACAGAAGAGTTACCCGTCAGAGTTCCAATCCTCTGACCTACTCTTGTAACCACAAGATTTATATATCTGGTCCAGTTCAATTTTTAGTTAATGGCTGCCCCGAGAATGCTTAAAAGGAGTTGCAACCATTGAATGCCACAGAGACTGTCAGTTGAGCCATGTCTTTCTTGGCACTTGGACAACATAAATGTTATTTACCAGTTGTCAGTAGAAGCCAAAATGTTAATCGGGGTTTGATGCATTTTGAGATGGACTACATCAGTGTTTAAGGAGTGAGAATAGTGCTGAACATTGATGCTTGCCCACCCCCACTTCTGGCCTTTTAATGGATGGGCAAACAATGAAGACGACCATGAAAATTTCAAGTATGATCACTAACCTAAGGAGGTGCCAAAGCAATTATCTTGGATTGACCTGAAACCTCTAATACCTGCTACCATCTTCCTTAGCGCTGATATCACTCCAAAAAGAGTACAGTGCTTCCCATGCCATCCTCAACTCCAATGGTCATTGACTTCAGTTGGGAGTATCCCTTGATTACATACTCAAAGCTACCTTAACGCTAAGGGCAATCATACTCACCTCTAGACTTCAATTCTTTTGTACTGTTTAAAGAATGTTACCATTTTGCAATATAGGAAATAAATTTAACGTACTTAGCTAAAATGTACGGAGGGGACTGGCAGTTATGGTTACATAAAAAGACCATCTGCTAATTAACCTCCAATTTTGCTCTAGCACATTAGAAATATCATTGATCTTACAAGAACAAAGAGCAAGACAATGAGAAGGTGCTGAAAGCAATATTACAGCAAATTGCAGTACAAAACCAGGAAGACAGGATTTGGCTGGTCAGTCCTTCAAATATTCAGTTAGACATTTTATGAAAATCATAGCCAAATATAGGAAAAGGGACTTAGAGGGTGAGTGTTGCTGGGAAAACACAGCATCTGAGGTGCAAGAGAATCAACATTTCGGGTATATGCCCTTCTCAACTTCATTACGTTCTTCAATATCCTTGCCAAACATATATTGACTACCATTTTGAAAAATGATAAGCAACTCAAAGTAAGAATGCTTTTCAATTTTCACCCCTAAAATTCAACTTCACACCTCACTCTGAATTCACCCAAGGTAGTTTATTTCCATCCACTGTATAGCATTTCTTTAACCATGCAACTTTGCTTAGAGGAGCTCAAATTTTCAAAATCTTAGGATAGTTTTTAATTGGACTGTAACATAAATAATTCATCTTGGACAGTCAACTGATCTCTTCCAAACAGTTCAGAATGTCAAAACTAAACGTTATTTGTTACCTTACTAACACGTCCACAAAGTTTGAGCGGGTGGAATTCCACTTCCAACCAATTATATACACCCTTCACTTCAGGTGCAGCATACTGCATCACATTGAAACGAACCTTTGTAAAAAGAAAAGTTGGTTCGGAATGAAGGCTGAAACCAAAGCATCAATGAACAGTTAAACAATTTACTCTCAAAGTCAATTAACAGAAGAATAATTGGCAGAATGTTCAACTTTGATAGGAGCCTAAGTAACTTCTTGAATTCAGGATCAAGTTTCTCACAATTGCACTCTACTGTACCACATGCCACAAACACTGAAGGATTCCAATAGACCAAGAACGCAGAAGGATATCACCTGTATACCTGTGCCTTGCTTTGATTTTGATCCAGTCACACAATTGTTAGTAGTCTCAAAAAGTATATCAAATCCTAAGATTTTTCAACAGATCTCTGCTCAGTACAGG
The DNA here is from genome assembly GCF_047496795.1 of Chiloscyllium punctatum. Classification (NCBI taxonomy): domain Eukaryota; kingdom Metazoa; phylum Chordata; class Chondrichthyes; order Orectolobiformes; family Hemiscylliidae; genus Chiloscyllium; species Chiloscyllium punctatum. The sequence goes on along the minus strand of NC_092776.1, from coordinate 18,097,496 downwards.
ACCATCATCAGTGCCTAAATATTCCTTAATGACACTTCATCCTAAAATTAAAATTGGATTAAGCAAAACTGATCATCAGGATTGTGGCCAAATAAAAACAAGGTGATGGCTTTATGCTGTTGAAAAAAGGTGGTCAGGAGGAGCAAATGGAACAAATTTAAAGGTCAGAGGGCAAGGCAGAGTAGAAACCACAGGTATATACCATAGATCAAAAGGGGAAGGTAGTAGATGCAAAGAGACACAGGCTCAAAGTTGTTGTAAATGGCAGAACAAAAGACAGCTCTGCTGTCTATGTTGAGAAGTGAGGCAGGACAATAAAATGGTTAACAGAATCGATGGTCTGAGTTTGTCTAACAAACATCAGTTGCTGTTCCTCACTGGACTGGAGCAACAGACCCAGAACAGAAATGTAAGTAACATGGCTTATTGAAATGGCCAGCAACCATTCTCAATTCCAAACTAACAGTTATCTTGGACTCAAGATGTTAACCATTTCCCTTTCGCAATTCACAGATGCTGCTCAACATGCTAAGTTTTTATTTTAGATCGCCAGCATTTGCAGTAATTTGATTGTGTTTTGGTGGTCAACAAATATTTGAAAAAATTGATGGGGGAGACAATCTTGCATCTCCATCGCAGCACATCAGAAAATGTTTTGAGATCTAAAAAGAACTTTACCAGTGCTAAATGAGCAACAGTTAAATTAAAATACATCTGCAAGTTGCAATTCAACCCTGGAAAGTAAATTTTTTAACTATTACCTACTTCATTGGGGACATCACCAATTTGAATTTTAATATAATTTGCTCACTTCAACTTACTAACAGTTCAAATTCTGTATCTGAATCACCTTGTCTGAAGGAGACTGGCAGCAGTAGTACACTTGAATCAGCTAAGCTGCTAATTAACCTTCAACTCTTATTCTGGCACATAAAAAATCTCTCAAATCTCACTAAGGCTGAGAACAAGATAATGATGAAGTGTGCTTTATTAGTGGCAAATCTGTCCATTAGTACTTTTTCAGCTCAAGTGAAAATGCTTCTTCAAAAAGAAAAGGATAAGTGAATTTCTACCATTACATGTCTTTTTTGATGTTTTCCAATCCCCAATCCCTTACCTTAATTACTAAAACAAACTTAATTTCTATATTAAAATTATACTGTGGAATGGCATTGTAATTGTTATTTTTTTACTGGATTAGTAATGCATAGAATGCAAGTTTAAATCATTTCAAAGTGATTATTAGGATTTAACTTCTGTCAAAAAGACCTGAAGTGCTGATGAAAAGATACTGGATAGCTCCCAATCCAAAAATGCTTCACTAAATTTCTTTCAGGAGGGAATCCTATTTTTTTTTACTTCATCCAGCCTATCATACATGCCTCACCAATGCAATCATAAACGCTGGCCCTGCCAGTGTCATATCCTGAAAACTACTGAAAAAGGCATTACAAAATTAAAGCTTGCTCCAGCGGGACACAAACTTGGGCATACTAAAAATCATACCATGTCATTAATCAAACTTTGTCGAGTTGGAGGTGCCTGTAAGCCCAACAGCGTAGCTAATCGTCTGTGCTTCTCAACAATAATACCATCCATGTCGAGCAATCGGGCAATGTCTGTCCTTTCAGGTGTAATAGGAATTGATAGAGTAGCTAAAAGGACTCTGGTAGACATCCTGTAAAAGACAGTAAATCAAAATGTTACATGATACTAAAAAATTTGTTGCAACAAAGAAATTATGCATCCAAGACGAGCATTGATTAACTGCTAACAATAGTTTTTTTTTTAAAAATTACTTTTCACTACAAATTTGATGTACGGGGAAACTCTGATTGTGAAATGCTTCAGCATTATTTTATGTATATAAGCAACACACTTAATATCCTAAGAACACAGTTGACTTTGGGTGTACTTAATGCAATACCGATGATTTTGAACAGGCAAGCCTTTGGAAATTAAACAGCAAACTGATTAGACTGTTACAAATGAAGAAATCAAATCTCACTCATAAGCGCAAGTCAAATTGGAAACTGTTTACTTTTAGACCTGCTATCACAATCCAAGTTAGACATAAATTCCCAACATTATAAGGCACAATTAAAGGCATTCCACAATTAAAGGCATTCTAGCCTGCAGCTGTATGGTTTGCTGAAGCTCATGAATCTTTCAATAGAGGATTTTAGGCAATAATTAATGCCCAATTTTTGTAAAAAAGTTTTACAGTTTACTGTAAAAGTTTACTTCGCCCCAAAAAGAAAAAAAAACGGTGACATTTCAATATTCTTATCTTTTTCAGATTATTCTTAAATTAGATTACCCACAGCGGCCCAACAAGTCCACACCGACCCGCCGAAGCGCAACCCACCCAGACCCATTCCCCTACATTTACCCCTTACCTAACACTAAGGGCAATTTAGCATGGCCAATTCACCTAACCTGCACATTTTTGGATTGTGGGAGGAAACCCACGCAGACACGGGGAGAATGTATAAAACTCCACACAGTCAATCGCCTGAGTCGGGAATTGAACCCAGGTCTTTGGCGCTGTGAGGCAGCAGTGCTAACCACTGTACCACCGTGCCACCTACGGTGATGAAGCTTAAAGTAAAAGGAATGGTATTTTATGATTAAACACTATTACAGCCCTCCTGATTAGTTTGATTTCGGATTGTAATAGTAGACAGTTTTCATCTACAGCCCCTAATCAGTTGATGATTCTGCTTTCCCTGGATCCACCTTTTGTTCCATTCCTTGCTCCATTATCGCCTCCTTTTGCCTTTTAATGCCTTCCATCTCAACTCCTTCCACTCGCCTAAAACATAGAATACCTTAATGATTTTTTAATTTTGACAGTGATAACTGACCTGAAGCATTAACTTACAGGGTGACATGGACTTTCAGCCTCTCCTTTATTTTCAATTTCCAACTTCTACAATATTTTGTGGAGTGAAGGCCAATTTTCTGCAATTATATTGATGTAATTCTGCCTTCAAAACCGTAAAACAGAGAGCCTCATCTGTGACAGCAACCCACTCAAAATAGTTGTGCTCAATCTGGACTCAGTCACTGTATCATTCATTGCACTCAAACAATGAGAAGCACCTACAAACAGACCTTGAGGTTGACTTCACACCCTTATGGGAAATTTGGGAACCCCTACCTACCATTCAATGCATGTAGATAATAGTACATCAACCACACTTCACAATCTAATTTTTGTACCGCTTCCACCTTTTAGTATGTCGTTTTCTCCCCAATATTTCTTAATAATCTACAGCACTTGTGTTTATCACTAGCTATGCATTTAAGTATTTCTCTACCTCTGCATCTCCTCTGGTGAAAGATTTTTTCTCATCTCTCTGGACAAATGGTATAGTCGGTGAAGAGTAGATGCATGAAACAGAGCATTTCCTGATTTCCAGAAAACTGTGGAAACTTTATTATAGTAGTTAGCCATTAGCTGGGGTTTGGGGGGCTTCTTGGACAAAGAAAATAGCCCATGAATGTCTTCTACAGCCTTGAAAGCTTCCTATTAAAAAAAAACAAACATACTTCACAAACAAAACATTATACCAGAATCCTCAACAATCCAGAGATTTATTAAAAGTTTTAACTCCACATAGTTGAAGATTTATTAACAAGTTGCTTGACAGTTACAAAAAAAGTTAAATATTCACTTAGGGAGAGATGATTCCAGTACACACCTCCACCATCAAGACACTTAATCCTGATGCGGGAACTAAAATTAAATCCAATGTTGCCTCAAATTTATTACTGATACATTCTGCAAACTTAGGTCAGTAATGCATAAGTGTGTAACATGGTTAATAAAGATTAATATTTGCCAGCAGTTTTTTTGCATTAATTGCTTGGCATTGAATCAAATTCATTGCAGCCGGTGTCTGCAACTTCAAATGCACTCTACAATGGCAAGCTAAGGAGGACATGCTGTGGTCAGTTGCGAACAACATGTGGAAATCATGAGTACTTTATTCAGATTCTAAGTAAGCACATCAGTGCACAATTACTGCAACACTAACTTATTAGTAGTGCCGCACAAACCATGTGCAATACAAAATAAGGTTCTAGAATTTTGAAAACCCAGAATAAAGCAAGTTTCTAACCTTTTAACATCAGCACACAGCTATTGGATCATTTTGAAAAAATGTTAAGTAAAAGAACCAAGCTCTTGTCAGTCAGTCATTCTGTGCATGTATCTTCACTCCTTCCATGACAGAAGCAGAAGTGCTAGAGGGAGAGCCCAGATGAAAACCCAACAATCCCAGAATGAGGTTAATTCAAGTTGATTACTTAAAACACAAGAATACAATTCTCTTCTCCGTGTTTTGAGGTTCAGTCATATATGACTAATGGGAAGGATCTAATGCAAATAAAAGAACAAAGTCAACTCTGATCCAAATCAGTGCAGGTATCAGTTACAAAGGAGGTATGTCCTTTGCTACATGCTATTCAATTACCTCGAAAGTCATTTGTGCAGATGTTCATATTGTCATGCTTCATTGATGCAGTTAAGTGGGGATTGAACCTACCTATCCACTTAAAGTTCTGACTCCCTTTATTATTAAAGACCCTACACAGTAAGAATTTTGAATCCTTAATTTGTGCTGATTATACGCTGAGCAACCACAAAGCGTAGCTGTAAAATTTGGGAAGCCAACTCATTATGGATGATCTGATAGTATTTAATGAAGTTCAAATATTACCTGCCAAAGTTCCATACTAATTGCACTATCAAGTTGTACAAGGCGAGTCTCCAGATGCATGGACTGGCTATCTGGATTATTAAGGTTGATTGCTGTGCTTTGATTGTGGTGACGCTGGATCTGTCCCAAGTGTGTACGCAGGTTGTCACATAGTTTGCGGAATTCTGCTTTTCGAGTGTACTGCAAGCAGAACTTAAAAGCTGAAAAAAAAAATTTGATCATATAAAAAGCAATTCCAAAAACAAATTTACAGAACCAAATGCAACAGATTACAAATTTCAGCAATAAGCAGAACAAGATAGTAAACATTAGAATACTGAGTTGCTCGCAGATGAGTATGGGAATAGAGACTCTTGTACATTCAATGGGATTCATCTAATTGTGGAATGTTTCAGATATTCAAGAAAAGACTGAAACATCTCAGTCTAGGTGTTTTTCAAGTAAAATTATTTTGTTATAAATGGAATTAGGTAGAGTAGATAAAACATCAGTCTAAATTCTGCAGATATTGAATTAGACGACATTAAGTATAAAAGAAACATAGCACAAAGATGAGGAGAAACTTGTACCATGTTAGAGCCTGTGGCAAACAATAAAAATTTGCAATTAAAAGCAGAGATGACATCACCGTTAAATATTATTTTCAACAGTTAAGGGAAGGGAGGATCAAAGTCACTAGGAGAAAGAAACATGGGAGGGACGAGCTGCAGTTGGTCATGGCACAGGTTAGTCAGAAAACGAAGGTCAGCGAAGAAACTCTACCTTGTTGTGCAATATCATGATAAAGGCGCTCCACTTTAGAGTTGTTCCGTAATAAATCCAAACATTGTCTGTAGGACTCCCAAAGAAATTTAACCCATGGAGTTAGCAGCAGACGATCTGTACGATCTTGAGTGTCTTCACCACTAACAGCACTAAGCAGCACGCTGAAAATATTCAACATAAAAAAGCTTAAATACATCTTGCCACCCCAGAAGTTTTTGTACAAGAAAATCAGTAACATTTGTATAGAAAGATGGTGAAGTGTAATAGCTTAAAAACTGCAAGTGTAGATTAATACTCAAAAAACCAAATTAACTTGGATTGCAGGAGCAACTATTTTGCACATTTATAAAAAGGTCCAAATCAGGAGCCAAAAATATCCTTTCCAACCAGACTTAACAAGAACTAAATACCTTTAAAGAAGCAGCATGTCAAAACACTGCAAACAATACAAAATACTACAAACAAGCAGTCATTAATGGGACATCAGTTTCAATGCTGTGCATAAATCCTAGCCATTGAGAAATACTGAAGTTTTGTTCCCACCAATGCATGTTTCCACAAGTACTTCCTACAGAAATTAATTACATCAAGTTATCCACTTTAATCATTTAAGTCATTTTCTCAGCAATAGTAGGATATTAGATGCCTGAACTTCAGGAGCAACTTGGTTCTTTTGCTTCAGTTCACTTGGCTTATTCGGATATTATCGCATTCTCAGTATCAACAAATTACATGGTGATCAGTCATCCACCTTCTCACTGATTTAGATTAACTCAGTTTAATACTGGTAGCAAAAGAAAAAGTTCACTTTTCCAAAATTTGCCAATGTTTGTTCAGAATTCTCAACTATGTCAGTGATTGATTTAATTTAAAGGTGGTGGGAGTTTCAACAATTAATTTTTAAATGCTTGAATGGCAGACCAGCCAGTTACTTAAAAATGATTTTTAAAAAAAAACATAACCTTTTGTACAAGAAAGCAAAGATTTAAAAAAAAAATTCCCAGTTGTGAGCAGCATTCTTTTCCCTCATGCACTAATTAAATCAGCTTGAAAACACTAGCTAGCCCCATTAGTAGTAAAGATGTTTCCAGTACAGAACAAAAGCACCATATAACTTATCACACCGCCATCTTATATGATCTGAAATGCACTTCAAGTGATGGTGTAGGTAAACTCTATTATGACTCTCAAAAGGAATTTGTGGAAGTAGTTGGAGTTAAAATATCAGGGTTAGGGGAAAGTGCTGAGACAACGAGACAGAAATTCAGGTGCACAGGTCCTTGAAAATGAAGTTGCAGGTAGGGTAGTGAAGAACACATTTGGCATGTTTGTCTTAATTGGTTAAACACAATGCAGCAGTTGGGACAGCATGTTGTGGCTTTAAAAGGGCATTGGTGGGACCACTTAGAATACTGCATTCAATTTTGGTCTCCTTGCTACAGGAAGAATGATGTTAAACTTGGGAGGGTACAGAAGATTTTCAAGAATGTTGCCAGGACTAGAGGGTTGAGTTATAGGAAAAGGCTGAATAGGTTAGGTCTTTTTCACCCTGGAACTGAGGCAGCGGGGTAACCTTACAGAAAAGTGTACAAGCTCATGAGGGCATGGATAGGTTGAATAGCCAAGATCTTTTTCGGGGGTGGGGGCATCCAAAACTAGAGCCATGGGTTTAAGGTGAGGAGGAAAAGATTTAAAAAGAGACCTGAAGAGTCACTTTTGCACAGAGGGTGGTGCATGTATGGAACAAGCTGCCAATGGATGTAGTGGTGATGGGTACAATTACAACACTTAAAAGGCATCATCTGGATGGATATATGAATAAGGAGGGTTTACAGGGTATGAGCCAAATTTGACTAGCTCATTTTCAATTTTTGAGAAGATTTGTAGCTCATGTTGAAGTTCAGCTTGCTGAGCTGGCAGGTTTGTTCTCAGATGTTGCGTCACCATGCTTGGGAACATCAGTGAGCCTCCAGTGAAGCGATGGTGTCCTGTCTCACTATTTATGTGCCTTGGTCTCTTCAGTGGGGGATATCATTTCCAGTTCTTTTGCTCAGTTTATTAAACAGGGTCCAAATTGGTGCATTTCTTTTGGTGTGCTCCGGTTTGAATGCCAGACCTCTAGGAAGTCCCATGCCTGTCCTAGGATAGATGTGTTGTCCCAGTTGAAGTGGTATCCTCCTTTGTCTGTATGTAAGGATAGCAGTGATAGAAGGTTATGTCTTTTGGTGGCTAGTTTCCTGCCTGTCTCTCCGATGCAGCATTTGTTACAGTCCTTGCAGGGTATTTTGTAAATGACATTTGTTTTGCTGGTTGTTGGTACAGAGTCCTTTCGGTTCATCAGTAGCTGTTTCAGTGTGTTAAGTAGGTTTGTGGACTACCACGATGCTCAAGGGGTCACAGTAGTCTGGTAGTCATCTCCAAGATGTCTTTGATGCATGGTAGTGTGGCTAGAGTTTCTGGGTACGATGTGTCTACTTGTTTTGGTTTGTTGTTTAAGAATCGGCAGATTGTGCTTATCAGGTATCCATTCTTCTTGAATACGCTGTACAGGTATTTTTATTCTGCTGCATGCAGTTCCTGGGTGCTGCAGTGTGTTGTGGCTCATTTAAATAATGCCTTGGTGCAGCTGCATTTGTGGATGTTCGCATGATTGCTCCTGGTAGTTAAGTATCTGGTCAGTGTGTTGCTTTCCTGGAGATGCTGGTCTGCAGTTCTCCATTAACTATTCCATTTTGTGATCGAACGCAAACTTTGGTCTGCTACATAGATAACACCTTTGTCATCACAAAAGAGAACAAATTAGAGGAAACCTACATCATCAACAACATTCTTACTGGCATAAATTTCATAAGAGAATGGACTCCCTTTCCTAGATATCACAGTGGAAGGAACAGTTAATGGACAACTGCAGAGCTGCGTCTACAGGACAGCAACACACACACAGACCAGATACTTAGCTAAAGAAGCAATCATCCCAACATTCAAAAATGGAGCTGCATCAGGACATTTAAATGGACCACAATACACTGCAGTGCTGAGTAACTACGAGCAGTAGAACAAAAAGTACCTATACACAGTGTATTCAAGAAGAAGAACAGGTACCCGATAAATACATCCACCAATGCTTAAACAAAGCCAAACAAATAAACACAACACGCCCAGAAAATCTAGCCACACAACCATACAAAGACGTCTCAGAGATGACTATCAGACTACGGTGACCCCTTGGAATCGTGGTAGCCCACAAACCTACCAACACACTGAAAGAGCTACCTGATGAACCTGGAGGATCCCATACCAACAACCAGCAAAACGAATGCCATTTACAAAATACCCTGCAAGGACTGTAACAAACACAACATCATAGAGTCATAGAGATGTACAGCATGAAAACAGGCCCTTCAGTCCAACCCGTCCATGCCGACCAGATATCTCAACCCAATCTAGTCCCACCTGCCAGCACCCGGCCCTTACCCCTCCAAACCCTTCCTATTCATATACCCATCCAAATGCCTCTTAAATGTTGCAGTTGTATGAGCCTCCACCACATCCTCTGGCAGCTCATTCCATACAGGTACCACCTCTGTGTGAAAATATTGCCCCTTAGGTATCTTTTATATCTTTCCCCTCTCATTCTGAACTTATGCCCTCTAGTTTGGGACTCCCCGACCCCAGGGAAAAGACTTTGTCTATTAATCCTTTCCATGCCACTCAATTGTGTAAACATCTTTAAAGGTTCACCCCACAGCCTCCAACGCTCCAGGGAAAACAGCCCCAGCTTGTCCAGCCTCTCCAGATAGCTCAAATCCTCCAATCCTTGTAAATAGTTTCTGAACCCTTTCAAGTTTCACAACATCTTTCCAATAGGAAGGAGATCAGAATTGCATGCAATATTCCAACAGTAGCCTAACCAATGTCCTGTACAGCCGCAACATGACCTCCCAACTCCTGTACTCCATACTCTGACCAATAAAGAAAAGCATACCAAATGCCGCCTTCACTATCCTATCTACCTGCGACTCCACTTTCAAGGAGCTATGAAACTGCACTCCAAGGTCTCTGTTCAGCAACACTCCTTAGGACCTTATCATTAAGTGTATAAGTCTTGTTAAGATATGTTTTCCCAAAATGCAGCACCTCGCATTTATCTGAATTAAACTCCATCTGCCACTTCTTAGCCCATTGGCCCATCTGATCAAGATCCCGTCGTAATCTGAGGTAACCCTCTTCGCTGTCCACTACACCTCCAATTTTGGTGTCATCTGCAAACTTATTAACTGTACCTCTTATGCTCGCATCCAAATCATTTATGTAAATGACAAAAAGTAGAGGACCCAGCAATGATCCTTGTGGCACTCCACTGGTCACAGGCCTCCAGTCTGATAAACAACCCTCCATCACCACGGTCTACCTTTGAGCCAGTTCTGTATCCAAATGGCTAGTTCTCCCTGTAGTCCATGAGATCTAACCTTGCTAATCAGTGTCCCATGAGGAATCTTGTTGAACACCTTACTGAAGTCCATATAGATCACATCTACTGCACACCTACATCAGAGAGAGAGGCAGAAAACTAACCACCAGGATACACGAACACTAACTAGCCAAAGGACATGACCTACTATCACTAGTATCCTTACAAACAGACGAAGAAGGATACCTTCGACTGGGACAACACATCCATCCTAGGACAGGCTGAACAGAGATACGTATGGGAATTCCTAGAGGCCTGGCATTCAAACCAGAACTCCTCCAATAAACACCAGATTTGGACCCCATTTACCAACCTTTGAGCAAAAGAACCGGAAATGATATCACACCTTAAGAGCCCGAGACACAAATAGAAAGCGGGACAGAACACCAGTGCTTCACTGAAATCTCACTAACATTACATAGCACAGTGACGAAACATCTGAAAACAAATGTGCCAGTTCAGCGAGCAAACTTACAACCAGGACACTGTCAGATTGGGATGCCCGGTCAGCACAGAGGAGTTTTACCAAAGGGTCTGTTTTCATTCTATATGACTTTGGAGCAAGGCTATCCAAATTCCTCTTGCAGAAAGCTGACAAAATGTGCTATCCATTCCATAACACATACTTTTGATTGAATAAAAAAAAAACGTGTGGCTTTATGCTTTCATAGGATGTGGGCATCACTGACTAGGCCAACATGCATTGCCCATCCTCAAATGCCCAGAGGGTAGTTAAGAGTCACATTGTTCTGGGTCTGGAGTCACATGTAGGTCAGGCCAGGTAAAGATAGCGGTTTCCCTCTCTAAAGGACATCAGAGAGGTTTTCCCAACAATCTTCAATGTCATTAGACTCTTAATCACAGGATATTTTTATTGAACTCAAATTCCACCATTTGCCATGGCAGGATTTGAACGTGGGTCTCAACACAATACCTGGATCTTTGAATTAGCAGTCCATAATACCACCACTAGGCCATTGACTTCCCCCTTAAAAATCAATCTAATTCTGTCAACAGAAATTCATGACAGCAATTAACTGGCCAGCTTCCATCAGGTCAGACACTGTACACAGAAGATCATACCTGTAAGAAAAGTATGGTAAAACAACCATGCACCAAAACTACACAGCTGTGTAAACACAGCTCCAGTTTTTAAATAAATTACTCTGAATTTCCTGTATCATTTAATGCACATTGCCGTATTCTGTTGGTAGGTTAGTCTGATTTATGACTTTAGGTAAAATCAGAGCTTCAGGCTATTCACTGTTACCAACGAAGGAACTTCAGTGCAGAGTACTGATGTTACACATTCTTTCATGTCTGCTTGGAGACTACCAAACAAGAGCATGCAAGTGACCAGCATGTTAAAAAACTTTTCATATCCCACAATTTGAAAGAGCTCAGAACGATAAAACTGCCAGCTTGAAATCAAAGACAATACCATTTTCTGGCCTTAAAAGCAAAACCACTTAAACAAAGCACTACCACTGTAGAATAATCAATCTAAACTCCTATCAATCATTTATCACAAATTTATTTTCAGTCATTTCAGAGGTCAGCACACAAAATCACAAAAGTCAATTCTTTTGGACTCCAGATGCACAAGACACAAACCAAAACTCGTGACAGCTTACCTCTCTGGAGTTTGAATATTGTCCAAGTCTTCAATATCAAGTACCATCTGTTGAGACTCTCCTTTAGCAGCTTCAGTTTTTTCCTCCGCTAACTTCAGATAAGCTCTAACCACATCCTCCAAGGACTTGATATTTACCTGTAAAATGCAAAAAAAAGAAAAAAAAACACAAGGTATGCCAGCAGAATCAAAGCCAAACTCTTGCCTAACAAAACTGGCCAATTTGGAAATAACCAGTGTCACAATTAAGGATTTAAGTATCCATGAAACTGTTGAGGTATAGAATTGATTCCAAAATGTTGCTTTAATGCATCAAGCACTCACACATATAAAAAGTGGTAAAAGCAGTTGCCATATTACCATGACCTGTGGATGTAACTGCTTGCCAGCTTACTACCGTAACGAATATCACATCCATTTTGTTGGTGACACACTGGATGGTGGCTGGCAGGGAGTGTAGAAGTCTAACCCTTTTTGACAGCAAACAGCAAAACACAAACAAAAAAAACCCTAAACAGATACAGAGATCAGGCTAATCTGCAAAAACAGTATTAGCCAAAATGAAAAATGTCTGTGGCAATATGCCAGTGAAATGAAGTACAGGAGAGAATTGTCAAAATTTCTTCAAATCAAGGCAGACAGATAATCTAGCATGAAGTGCATCATTATGGTTTTTGTACAAAATAAGTCAAATTGTGCTGTCTGAATCGAGTAGTCCTATCATAACTGCAATTTAGCACGCTTGGGAGATAGAAGTATATACACATGTAAATGGTTATCGTACAGGACCCATAAATAATTACATAAAATGTTGAGTGGATAACAGTCAGTCGGAGCCAAACACCTCTTAGGAGGAGCCACTGAAGCAAAATTGGAAGCAACAACTATTTTTGAATTTCAATAGGTAGAAGAGTAGATAGATAACAGGCTGACATTTTGTTGAAAAATAATCCATCCATTCCAGGATTAAGGTCGAAACACTTAAGTGACCAAGTTAAATGACTTTCAATTAAATATTTACTGCCAGATCCTGGGACAATGAATCTCAAAGGAGTCCAGAAAGTCTGGGTGAGGTCATTATGAATTCCATGCTTTTAAAATGTAGCTTTTTATTTTGGTGCAGGTCAAAGAAAAATAAAAAGGAGAAACTGGAGTAAAAGCTTTATTTCCACATCCTACTCAACTATAGATCAAATTAGACATCATTCAACCTTCTTGCCTTGTATAACCCAGATTTCTGTTTACAGAGACGGATTTATATGTTTTCAATATTTATTGTAAGTTAGAGTTTGAGATCTAGTAATGATGTTTCTGCATCTCCAAAGTTAATTATTAACTTGCAAGTATTTCTGTAGCTATGGTGACTTTTTTTAAAAAGTGTTACAGCCCTACCTTTAAAATTAAAAGGTTTTTACATATACTAGTCATAAAACACTACTAAACAAAGTAAATAAAACTCTACTTTGCAAAGTCATGAGCTTAACAGAAACACCTTTCGCTTAGAGATCTTTTGTTGCTGGCAACATCCTTGGATGAATAAGGCTATAAAGACCGGTGGTCCTGAAGAGGGAAGAATATAGCAAAACTAGATGACCTTAGAATAAAGGCTGTGTTAGCCCCAGTCTAGACTTGCTGGTATAAAACCCTGAAGGAGGTTACTTAAACGCCAAGAAGGTTTAAAATCAGATGCACAGTAGCTCCAGAAAACCGCTGTCTGCGGTCTCAGACTAAAAATTAAAGGTACAGGTGACTTAAACCTATTGAGATGGGGACACCTTTGACAGTATCGTACAAAGTAGTGTTTCTGGGTACAATACAAAAGCTGCTGTTTTTCTTTTAGTAAAAAAAATTATACATTGTATAAGTTGAAGTTTATAAAAGATGGTTTGATTTATTCTATTTTATTTTGCATTAAACAGTTTTATTCTTTAGGCAACATCTGCAGTATTGCATACGTGTATTTCAACAAGAGACCATTTAAAACCAAAACAAAAATCAAAACTCAATATATCAAGCCATGTTTGAATCTGGCTTATCTAGACATATTTATTTTTTAAAAATTGGTTGAGGTCATAACATCAGTTTCAGCCCATTACTTGAACTATTGGAAAAGTAACTCTCTTCTGGATTGGCATTTACCTCATCCCACTGCCACTAAAACTTGCACCATGACTCAAGCTTGATTTGTCAAAAACTCTGCTGTTCAATCTTCTGCATTTTAATTAGTATAAACAAACTTATGGAAAAGCACTTCACAAACGTATTCTTTTCACATTTCACTCCTATCCTTAAACTATCCCACTGGTTCCTTCATTGCGTTGCTCACCCGACCTCAAACTTGCTATCATCCTCCAATCTAGTTCATGTGCTCTCCTCTTGCCTCTAAACTTGCGTCCATCACACCCTAAAAAGACCTCTTTTTAGCCTTGCCTCTTTTCATGCAATCTATTTCAATTTACTTCTCTTAATTCCTATTCCATTTTTTTCTGTGGGATACTTGCACATTGAACAGATGTTGGCTGAGTGTTATGTCCCTGTTCATATGCTGTCTTTCTACTGCTGTATTTTCAAAAAATGCAAAAAAAATGCACAAGGACAAGTGAGAAATAGAAAAATATGCACATTAAAAACAATGGTAAAATCATTAAGATTTTGGATTCTATTTGAATACTATTTGAACAATAACTGGCCACTAAAAATGTTATTTGCAAATTTCCAATTGGCCAACTTCAGAAACATAAAACTTAGAAGAAACTAGATTATTAATTTCCATGCCATGAACTTTTTCAATCTGTGTACATAGCATTCCACAAGTTCAACTTACCTGCTGGCAGATATTCTTGTATTGATACAATCCTTCCTTTGCTAAGTGGCTCTTGCGAAGATCCACACACAGCTCCAGGTATTTGAGCATGATCGGCTCGTGTATTTTCTGCCATGTTCGATGTTTTTTGCTTTTAATAACATCATACAACACATCAAGAGCAGGTTGTTTTTTGCCAACTTCCAAGAATTCTGCAATTAAATAGTAGTGTTTATATTAAGGATCCACAGATCACAAATTTGTAATAAAACATTCACCAAATTTTAAACAAGGCAGTGTAACCAAGAAGTCAAGACTGACAACAGAACTTTTCCACTTGACTTACTGAATACAACATTTGTGGACGACTTTGGTTATCAAGCTTATAAATGTTATTCAATTAGGAAAGCTAATTCTAACAAAAAAAGATCAACATTTTCTCAAGCAGGTCAGAAGTATTGAATTGAATTTATTGTCACTTATACCGAGACAGTGAAAAAGCTTTGTCTTGCTAGCAATACAGGCAAATCAAATAGTTAAGTAGCCTAGAAAGTAAATAATAGATAAAGGCGAATGTTAAGAGTTTGAGAGTCCATTCAGTATTCTAATAAATCGGGCATAAACTGTTTCGAAACCGGCTGGTGCGTGTGTTCAGGCTTCTGTACCTTCGCCCTGATGGTTTCCTTGACAGCGGGCCTGGTAGATGGATTCTAAAGGTAGGAGGTTGGTCTTTGAGATTGTCCGGGCAGAGTTCACTACTCTCTGTAACCGTCTCCGATCTTGAATGGTATAGTTGCCATACCAGGTAGTGATCCATCCAGACATAATGCTCTTGATGGCGCACCTATAAGTGTTGGCAAGGATATTCGCCGTCATGCCAAATTTCCTCAGCTGCCTGAGGAAGAATGGCCTTTGTAACCAGCGCATCCACACGAAGAGTCCAAGAAAGCTTGTTGCGGATTACCACTTCCAGGAGCTTGACATTCTCCACTCGTTCCACTTCGCTGTTAACATGTTAGGGGGGTATGAGTGACATCCTGCCGAAAGTCAATAATGAGTTCCTTGGTTTTGCCGGCATTGAGAGCAAGTTGATCTGTGCACAATTTTTCCAGGTCTTCCACCTCCTGTCTGTAGTCTGTTTCATCGCCATCTGAGATTGGACTGACTATGGTGGCATCAGTGAACTTGTAAATGGAATTAGTCTGGTATTTGCTGAGGCAGTCATGGTATACAGTGAGTACAGTAGGGGACTGAGTACGCACCCCTGGTGGGCAGCATTGTTGAGCATTAGTGACGATGAAATATTGTCCCCAATCTTCAATGATTGTGGCCTGTGGCTCAGGAGACTGAGGATCCAATTGCAGAGATGGGGCTTAGTCCGAGATCACCAAGTTTAGTAACCAGACTCAAGGGGATAATAGTGTTAAAGGCTGAACTGTAGTCAATGAGTAGGATTCTTACGTAGCTGTTCTTGGTGTCAAGATGTTCTAGGGAGGAACGAAGTGCAGGTGATATGGCATCTGATGTGGATCTGTTGGTCCAATAGGTCATGAGTAGTGGGGAGGCTGGAGTTGATTGATGCCATGACCAGCTTTTCAAAGCACTTCATGACCAAAGTTAGGCCCCTGGGCGGTAGTCAAGGAGACAGGCTGCATGAGCCTTCGCCATCTGGTTCCAATGCAAATCTCAGTAAATTGTGAGAATTGCTCGCAACATAATCAAACTCTAGATATAGAAATGAGGCCAGGGTATTTCTATGAAATACACTGCTCCCATTATCATGGTCACAAAAGTAGCATCAAGGAGCCCTTAGGACTCCAATTTACTTTAGAATAAGTGGAAAACTTGCCACTGCTTGGTACAAAGAACACTGATTGTTGTGGAATGGAGGTCCAACTGAAAGATTTGAACAAATAGGAGCAGAATTAAAAAGAAACTCCAAGGCAATAATCTCAGGCGTACTACCGAACCATAAGCAAACTGGCAGAGTAAATGATGTTCCGTTTATGGGGCAGTAGCACTGGTACCATGGTAGACAAGGTTCCAGTGGGGCAGGGTATGTGTGTGTGCGTGCTCGCATGCACGCGTGGCAGGTCTATTCAACTATCTCAATGGAGAAGGACCCTTACAAACCAAAAGGTGGATAAATCTCCAGGTGGTGATCAAGTTTATCATAGGACAATGTGGGAAGCTAGGGAAGACAGTGCAGGGGTCCTAGCAGAGATATTTGTGTCATCTACACCCACAGTTGAGATACCGGATGACTAGAGGATGGCTGATGTGCTTTTATTTAAGAAAGGCTGCAAAAACAGAAAAAAGCAGGGAAATAATAGACATTAGAGTCTGACATCAGTGGTGGTTAAGTTGTTGGAGGGGATTCTTACAGATAGGATTTACCTGCATTTATCTGGTTTGATAGCAAGAGTGTGGAAGAGGGGTGTTGTTTTTTAGATGGGAGGCCTGTGACCAATTGTGTTCCGCAGAGATTGTTGCTGGGTCCATTTTTGTCTGTCATTTATATAAATGGCTTGGAGGAGAATTTGGGAGGCATGTTTATTAAGTTTGTGGATGACACCATTATTGGTGGTATAGTCAAAAGTGAAAGTTATTAGAGATTACAAAGGAATCTTGATCAATTGGGTCAAGTGGGCTGAGGAGTGACAGATGAAGTTTAATTTACGTAAATGTAAGGTATTGCATTTGGTAAAAGGGCAGAATTTATACAATTAGTTGCAGGGCTGGGTAGTGTTGCTGAAAAGAGACCATGGGGTTCAGGTACATAATTCTTTGAAAGTTGCATCACAGGGAGACAGGGTGGTTAATAAAGTGTTTAGCATGCTTACTTTCATTGCTCAGACCACTGCGTAAGGGAGTTGGATCATTTTGATGTTACACAGGATGTTAGCGAACCCACTTTTGGAGTACCCTATATTGGCTGCCCTGCTATGGAAAGGATATTATTAAAATTGGAGAAGGTTCAGAAAAGCTTTACCAGAATGTTGCTGGATGGAGAGAGTTATAAGGACAGGCTAAGACTTTTTTCCCCTGAAGCATAGAAGGCTGAGTGACCTTAGAGGTTTATAAAATCTTGAGGGGCATCGAAAAGGTGAATATTAAAAAGGTCTTTTCCCTAGAGTGGAGGAGTTCAAAACTTGGAGTGTATTAAGGTAAGTGAAAGATTTAAAAAGCAATTCGAGGAGCAACGTTTTCCACACAGGTGGTTCACACATGGAATGAACTGCCAGATGAAGTAAATGCAGGTACAGATACAACATTTGAAAGACATTTGGATAGGTATATGAATGGGAAAGGTTGAGTGATATGGGCCACTTACAGACAAGTGGGACTAATGTAGAAACTTGGTCGGCAAGGACTAGTTGGACTAATTGTTTCATACTGTATGACTGAGGAGAGGTTGAGTCGGTAGAGCCTGCTCTCATCGGAATATAGAAGAATGACAGGCAGCCTTTTTGAAACATAAAAAATTCTTAGGGATTCTTACCCTTCAGTGTAGATGCGCAAATGTTGTTTCTCCTAATGGGACAGTCCAAGGCCGGAGTGCATAATCTCAAAGCAATGGGTCACCCATTTAAAATAGAGAGATTAAGGAATTTCTTCTCTCCGATATTGAATTTGTGGAATTCCTTACTGCAAGTAGCTGCTGAGGTTGGGTTGTTCAGTACATTCAGGACAATTTTTTAATAAGGCAAATCAAGAGTTATGGGGAAAAACAGCAGGAGAGTGAGGTTGAAGATTATTAAATCAGCTCATGATCTCACTGTACAGTGGAGCAAACTTGATGGGCCAAACATCCTACTTCTGCTCGCAGTTACAGGAAGGGAAAGACTGGTTTGAATATCAATCATCTCAGTTTCAGAACATCAGTACAGGAGTTCCTTGGGATACTGCCCTCAGCCTGACCATCTTAAGATGGTTAATTTCATCAGTGCATAGTGTATACCATTTACAAAGATGCACTACATTAATCATAGAGCCTCAAAAGTACTGTACTACCAATCATCTGTGCAACCTAGAAGGACAATTGCAGCAGATGCTTGCTAACTCCAATTGCAAGCTTACCTCCTAACCACACACCAGACTTGGAACTATCACTGGGTTAAAAAAAAATTCTGAAACTCCCCTAACAGTAGTGTGGCAGCACCTCCATTGAGGGACTACAACAATTCTCAAAGGTGTCTCATCACAAACTTCTCCAAAGCATAAAGCTGACGTGGTTAACAACACCCATATCCCATGAAATAAAGGAGACATCCATGCCTCTTAAAAGGGAACCCATAATGGACACGTCACAGGCTTTTTGCAATCAGATATCCCGATAGCCACACTTTCCTCATTGGGATCTTGCCCAGAGATCTGCTCGGTTCAAATTTCACCAACCTCCATATTCTATTCATTAAGAGCTACCTATTTTGACTCTGCCAGTAGATCCATCAGCAGCCCTCTCCATAGTCCATTCACCCATGAACAAGTTTATAATTGTGTAGGGTCACAATAGCATTGTGGTAATGTCACTGGACTAACAACCTAGTCTGTCCAGGCTAACGATGTGGGGATGCAGATTAAAATCTCACTAAAGGAGTTTAAATTCAATTAATAAATCTGAATTTAAGTCTCACTAATTGTGACTATGAAGCCATTGTTGACGCATTTTTACAGCAAAGTCCTTTAGGAAAGGAAATAACTGTCCTAACCTGACCTGGTTCACAGGTATCTCAAGAACAGCAGCAGCAGCAGCAATGTGGCTGACTCTCAATGTGACCTCAGAAGTGGTTTCACAAGCTGCTCAATTCAAAGTCAATTAGGGATGTGCAACAAATGCTAATCTTTCCAATGATACTCAAATCCTAACAAAGCATGTTGAAACTTCTCTTCAGAGGCCACTCCTTCAGCCATTAAATACAAGTCAGCTTTGATTACTTTCTTGAACTCATCCACCATCTCCCCATTTCCTGCCATCGGAGCACAAATGTGTCAGTCTCCCAATACTATAACAGAGACATCAAGCACCATCCTGCTCTCAAAACTACTCACTACTACAGACTTATAGCAAAGATAGTCTCCTGCTACATCCTGTTTTTATTTCCATCAATAAAAACCAGTCCCTTCAAATCTTGATTCTTGACTTGCTCACTCATTTCTATCATGGAACTGATGAATTTTTATCAGAATTAACAGCTTCCACTCAATCAGCTTTGCTACGCTATGCTTCCTACTCCCCCAGGAAAGCACCTGTCCCTTCACATAACTCTGAACATGGATCACTCTCTCACACCATTCGCATGCCCACTTACTGCAGGGTGTATACCTCTTTTTCTATTGATCCCATTCTTAATATTCCCTCTATACAATGTGCAACTAACTTCTCAATTACTGATACACTTCCTCTGAACACTACCATTGTTACCCATTTAAAATTTCTACAACATTACAGCATTTAACTGACTGAATGGATATGACCGATTTATCCTTCTTGCATCACCTCTCCACCACTGGCCTGTTCAACAGGATTGCCCCTGCTTAGAACACCAAATTCCCTTTGAAGTCCCTTTTCCTTCAAGATGCTTCTTAGTATGCACCTCTTCAAACCAGCTTTCAGTCACATTCTTTGATTTAGTGTTAAGTGTTCCATATGCTTCTGAAGCATATGGAACGCTTTTGTTCAAGGGAAGATGGCAAAGATCTTATTTTAAATGTCATTTCAACATATCCAAAATCCAGTCATGGGTGTAGCTGAACAGTGTAAAAGCTAACTGTAAAAGGCAAACTTATCAGCACACTAGGCATCTCAAGTGAGTGCCAAGATACAGTGGAAATGAAAAGTGAGCAATTTCTCAAAAGAACACTTCCAGCTGTTACAAAAAAAATTTATAGTGACAGAATGATACACACATCAACATACATAAATCAAGCCAATAATTGACTCAGGGTTTTGTTTTTAATGTGATACAAGTATATTATATATGACCTAAATAAGAAATGTCTTTTTGGAAAGTTCATGAGATCATCAGCAGAGCACTGGATTGTGCTTACCAATGATGTAAAAGCAATGACTGCAGATGCTGGAAACCAGATTCTGGATTAGTGATGCTGGAAGAGCACAGCAGTTCAGGCAGCATCCAAGGAGCTTCAAAATCGACGTTTTGGGAATAAAGGCATGATGAAATGCATGATCGCAGCATGCTGATACTCAGACCAATGTTTACTTGGACAAGGAAAGAGAGACTGACAGTGATAGCCCATATATGACTGGTTATATCCCCCCCCGCCTCCCCTCTGTGCAATGCAGTGTATCACTTGGAGCTGGTGTACTTGGTCACCTTCTCTGTCCCTGTTGACACTTCTTGACCAGTGCCACTGGCAGCAGTAGACATGGTAGTCTGGATCTCTCAGAAGCTGATGGTGCCACACTTGTTGTAATAGGCCAGGTGTAAAGAGTCCCCTATGATGCACTCGAAAATATCATTGATGAACAAGTTCATCATGCTCATGGCCTTTGAGATGTCAAGAGTCAGGGTGAACCTGCTTCACTTTGTAGATGTACACAAAGTAACTTTCCTGGACTTAGTTCTCCTCTTGCTGCACTTCATGGTTTTCTTAGCAACCTTCTTTGCAACTTGCCCTTCTTTTCCTCAACAATGGTGACAGTCAACTTCTGAATTGGATTGATTAGCGAGAAGGCAAAGGAAAATCCAAAGGAATTAAAATTGTATAGATCATTATGTGGACCAAAGATAACAGTCAAAAGGACTGCAAGTTAAATAAAGTCAGTGTGAGACTAACAATTGTCTATTTCATTTGTTAGCAGGAATTCCAAAACGAAGCATTCAGCACAATTCAAACATACTTCAACTATGAAAAGTGATATTTTTCCAAATTTTTAAATCTATATTGTTAGGCTACAGAGCACCGCAAGACTTTGGCAAAACTTCTTCTGACAGAGTCCTTGGGGACAGGAGGACACATTTTCACTCATGTTCGATTGGTCTTATCAGCTATATTTCAGAACCTATATGCAACCTGCAGTCATTGTCACTCATGGCAAATGCTGCTTAAATACTTTTCAGAAGTTTGTTCACTCCTTCAAAATGTCTTGGCTTACCTCTGCATGTTCACAATGTGTTTGGTGTCTTCCTGAATAAACCTTTTCCATTTTGGTCAGTGACAAGCTCGAGTCTTCTACAATTCAGCCAGCATGTTTGATTTCAAGACAATCACCAAAACATATCCAGTCCTCAGACAGAGTTCCAAGTAAAGGATCAGAGCTCTGAGATTAAGCATTTAAGCAATGTCCCACCCAGTGGAGCATCTCAATTCCTGGACAAGTTGCTTGAGGTGTTGCTTATTGGGTCTTTTTTGACATAGGATTTGAAGCATCTTGTCACGGTGGTGTGTCTCCAAAGTTTTCAAGTGTCAGCTTCAATTCACCAAAAATCTCCATCATGCATATTAACACAAAAGTCACTGCAATCCATTAAACAAGACTGTTTGTTTTTTATAAGAAGGAACAGCATCAGCCACTGTAAATAGATGTTATCACCTTCACTGAAGCCTCAGACTCAACTATGATAGCTGATCAAGTTGTCTCAAATTTGACTGGCCTCAGGTCTGGCTGGAATCCTCTGCCTACACTGTGCAGACATGCAAAATGTGATTCTCACTAATACAACCAGAGAACCAGATCAATAAAAATTTGGATCAAACAAGGCTGTGTCACTGAACCAACTGAAAAGATTTCCTCCTTTGGTATACAAGCACCAATATTCCTTTACCTCTAGGATTGTGTATATACTAACACCGAATCCGTTTATTTTGCTTCAGGTAAGTAAATACAGTATCCAAATTTGTCCCTTAGATCTAAAATAGATGATGTCACATCTCCATATTGAATACCGTCTACAATAATTTTGACCTGTTAATCTACAGCATGTCATAATTTCCCCACTGTCAAACAGCTTATTGTGCCCTCCCAATATGCAAACTCCAAACTGTATGTTGAATAATATAGAAAAAATAAAGGGCCACTCAGCCTCAATAGTCCATGCTGGTGATTATGTTCCACAAATATTTCCACACATCTGACCTACAATACTGTAAACTTTCAAACCATATTAAAGTTTTCTCTCATGTACTTTTTTAGCATTCTTCAGAAAGCAGCCATGCTATTCATTAGCCTCAGCCAGTTTTTGTTGTGCCAACATCAACATTCTAATCACCCAAGACAAGAAATCCCTGATACCTTACAAGGTTACCTTTAGTTACATCTTCTTTTTATGGAACCCCCTTTGCAGAATCTCAGAGCAAATGCTTTCTGAAAGTTAAAACTACTAAAATCTTTTTTAAAAAAATATTTCCATAAGACATAGGCACTGGTCAAGCCACCATGGTGGTGAGTTGCCTTTTTGATCTGCTAAAGTTTATATACTGTAGGTAGACCCATAATGTCATTAGGGTTAGAATTACAGGATTTTGATGCAGAAGTGAACAGCAGGATAGCAAGTACCTTGAAGGGGAAATTGCACATATACAAGCAGCAAGTCAGACAAGACTTCTCAATGTGATTTGTATTGATCAGATTAAACAAGTTCATTCACAGACATGAGAGCTCAGAAACTTCACTTGTACTGATGCTAAACTAAGTATTTTTTCTGATATCATCCCCTCCCCACAAGCCCCAATAACTTGTATTACTTTTAACATTTCCTGTCACATATCATGCAAAACTTCCCTTCTTACTGGTTTCATACACTTCCTAATGACCTAGATATCCTTATGGTAATTTTAAAAAAATATAAACCTTAAAATTTCCAATTTCCTTGGCAAGACCCACTGTAAAATATAGTTTCAAACTAAACCACATTACACACCCCAGATATCACACCCAACTCCCAGTTAATATATCAATGACTAGCTTATCTCTAACAAAATACCTCCGAGCAAACTAAAGTTAGATAAGACCAGAAGCAGATCAGATAAATCAAACAAAAATTGCCCCAATTAGAAAAAAAATCATTTCGAAAGAAAAGGAAGACCTATTATCATGGCAGTACTCAGAACATTCAATGATGGGATTAATTGAGATCTAAACAACAAAAATAAATACAATCACGATGTTGAAAGAAAGACATTTGGTTTGGTCTGAGGGCCAGTAACAAAAGGGAAGATTAAGATAGCCATGAATCATCACAATGGCTTTCAACCTCGAAACAAAACCAAACATTATATAGTACCAAACATGCAAAAAAGGTAGAGATGTCTTATAATTAGTTTACTGATTCATTAATCAGGACTTAAAACTGCAAATTAAATTTCGATTTAAGATAGGAGAATTTCACTTCCGGGACAATGCACAAATCCAGATGCTTTTCTCGAAGTAAATAAAGGCAAGTGACAAGTGAGCTTGGTTTGCTATATTTTATATAAAAGCGAGTCACTCCTAAGTTGATAAGAGGTCGAGCAACATGTGCATGAGCCACAGGCCTGGTGCAAGGCCGCAGCCTCTCCCTCCTCCAGGCCTGCGCCACCTCAGCCATACGGCCCAGGCCAGATCTCTCGCCACACTAACCCCAGTCGCTCACCATTGGCTCGTTTCAGAGCGTTCTCCGGTCTCTGGAAATATGCCGGCATGGTTTCAGACTCCGCACTCCCTCCCCAACCAGACCCACCACCAGCGGAGCTGCACGGCGCTGAACCGACGGCTTCAAAATGGAGGCCAGCGTCACGTGACACCCACGACACCCACGTGGGCCGCCCGGCGCCCGCCGGCACCTTGCGCAGGCGCACTCCGACACCGCCACGCTCGGCGCATGCGCATTAAGACCCGTTCAGTTGAAGCCAGGAAGTCTCTCAGGCTCCGGAATCGCTATGTCTGTGGACAATTTAAAAACAGTTAGCAGCATAGTGGGGAAAAAAAAGACCTTTCATGACTCCAGAACCCTTGGGTGCGCCAATTTAAGACTAAGATGACGAGGAATTTCACCTCTGAGAGGGTTGTTAGTCTTTAGAACTCCTTGCCTCAGAGAACTGTGAGGGCAGGCTCCTGTATATTTAAGGCCGAGGTAGATATATTATTCAGTCGGGCAATCAAGGGTTACGAAGAAAAGGCAGGATAGGAGTGCGGAATCAGTCATTATTGTATTCAGTGTTGGAGTCGGCTGAAGGGGTCTAATGGCCTACCCTTGTTTCCATTTATTATCTTCATGGTCAATGAAATACTTCTTAAGTTTGATCTTTGTTGTCATGCAGGAATGTGTTCAGCAAGCACCCAAAAACAACAACCAGATAATGACCATAATTTTCTTAAAATATGATGACAACTTGAGAGATGAATATTGACACTGGGTAGAAGTCTTCTGTGCTTCAAAATAATACCATAGGATTGTATATATTTTCCTGTGAGGATATAAACTTTAACATCTCATCCGAACAACAGCAACACTGATATTTCAGCTGGGTACTCAGTTTGTTATGATTTGGAATGGGACTCAACCCTTCTGACTTCAAGCAAGGTGTGACCAACTGAATCGCAGTTGTCATTATAAGCAATTAGTTTGTTAAAAAACTGATCTATCACTGTTGTTTCGAACAAAGTTTGCAGCTAGGATAAACATTGGATTAAAAATCAAGAAAACATTGTACACTAGTTATTGGAATTATCATGTTAAAATTTTGCCTTATAGCCAAAGGGCACTAACTTCACAAAAAAATTATCATGTTTTCATCATCAGCAAATAATAATGTTTCCTGAGATTTCGTGTTGTAGGATTATAAATGTGATTAAACTGCTGGACCCATAACCCAAAGAACTGAATTCAAATGCTGCTATGCTATGTGGGAATTAGAGGTTACTTTTTAAAAATCTGGAAATAAAGGCTGGCACCAATAAAAGTGAATAGATAGTTTGGCATTTACTAATGTCGTTTAAAGTGGGTGAGTGGGGTGCATGTGGTGGACCATCCTTACTTGATTTGATATAATGATGACACTGATCTCACACTGATTCTTAAACTGGTTCTTTTCTTTTGAATGTAGACAAGTTTGGAAAATATTTATTTTCAGTACTACAATAATCTGATATTCTTCAGACAAACAAATTTATTTTCCTTAAATAATTAAAATCTACAACTTCAATTTAAATAGTTTGTATTGATATGTAATTCTTTTGTAAGAATATCATGAAAGAAATTTTCTGTTTGGAATATCTGTTACATTTTTAAAACAAATGTGCTGATTTCAATTAATTTACAAATGGATATTATCAGATTAATTCTGCCTGAGAAAGTGTAGGTCCATGAGACACTATTAGAGCTTTGTCCGGCTTATTCATTATGTCCATGCAGAACAAATCAAAATGTAGGGCATGGCAGTAAAAATATGGGAAATGATGCCATGCCCCAAATCCAATATCCAATCAAAGCAAACCAACTAAGGGGCCTGGAAATAAATTATGACAATAGGTTAGCAACAGATTATAACCCTGACTCCAAAGCACTGGCAGATAATGTGCAGTCACAGGTGTTACACTGAGACTTTGTGAGTAGATGATGGATTGATAATTATATATACTTGGTTTTATATTTATAAAGCTCAAAAAATAAAACTTTTGTTTGATATTTTTCTTCATGGTAGATCCTGGTTGCACTTTAAATTTAAATAGTGACCTTGTGCTTCAGAAGTTTGGAGACCACTGAGCTTAGAATATGTAAACAAAGGGGTATCCGACCAAGCACCAACACATGAACTGTTAATCATTTCATTTATACTTTGTATTGTTAATTAAACAAAAATATATTTGAATATGTAGCAGGCACAAGAAGACAATGAAATTCTGAAGATATCTCAGCTTTCTTTTTATTTGGGAGCCAATGTACAAGACTATTTTATGTTATTACTTTAATATTTTAAAGAACACTTTTTAAACAGCTCATTTTGACAGGGAATCATTGTGGAACACCCTTATCATAATATTCTTGAAGCTGTCACAAACTGACTTTTTTTGGGTGTTGATGGAATGGCTATGCATTTTATGTTAGTGTGGAGGTGATGGCCTAGTGGTATTATTGCTAAACTATTAGTCCAATGACCCTGGTCATGTTCTTGAATGACATGACAAATGGTGAAATTTGAATCCATTAAATATCTGGAATTAGGAGTCTAATGATGACTGAAACCACTGCCAATTGTTGGGAAAACCCCATCTGGTTCACTAATGTCTTTTAGGGAAAGAAATTGTCATCCTTACGTGGTCTGGCCTACCTGTGACTCCAGACCCATACCAATGTGTTTAACATTTAACTGCCCCCGGGCAATTAGGGATGGGGAATAAATGCAGACCTGGTCAGTGTCGCACACAACCTGTGAAGGAATAAAACAAAGTTTATTTACACAATTTCGATTCCAATTTCAATTTCAATTTCGATTCCGAATAGTCTTTTTAAGATTCCTAAAACAGGAAGCAAAGTTCAAAATATCCTGTTGTCATGAAGGCTTCAGTCCTTAAGCATATGCAGTACCATTCTTTGCACGTCTCCGTCCGGCCAGCTCAATCTTTGCACAATCCCTTAGTGACAGCCGGACAGTTTTTAATGTGAAGCCAGAGGTCCTGAAAGATTACAATGCGGAAAAGGTGTTTGCATTTTTGACCGAAAAATCACCCCTTCCGAAATAAAAAAAAAGTGAAAGAGTAACAGTTGTAGTAAGGTTGCATTAACTTTAATAGCGAGAAGTTAATGACAACCTGCATTGTTGAAAATAACTGACATGAACAAGTGATTGCATTAATAGTTACATTGTATCAGACATTGTATCACTAGAGAACCTCAGTGATAGCTACAATTGGCAAAGTACAGCAAGTTTCATTTCAGTCTGTAGTGATTTATTGTTTAATTCCTGTTGAAGATATATTCGGAGGGAGTGTTTCCCCATTCATTTATAGTAACGGAGCTGCTGACGCGTTGGACAGACCATGGCTGAGACACCTCTGATGCTGAGCGTGGGGCTGGTCGGTAAGAGTCCGCAGTCAGGAATCGGGATTGTAATGTACACTGACATCCTGCGTTGTCCTAAGAGTGCCGAATGATAGATGCTGCTATCCCATTTTTTTTACGTTTATACATTTCGCACTTTGGCCTGTCTTTTCCCTTTGTGTATGTTGTACCAGCTTCAAGAAATGTCCAGTTTAATATAGGTTACATTCTGCAAATTTTATTATTTAATTGTAAACACATTCGCATATATGTACTACGCTTTTTGTCTCCGACATCGAAGCAGTTGATCAATTGTAAACATTTATGTTAAAAATGGGATTTCCGTATTTCATATTTGGTCACATGGTGCAGATTTATACCGAGGATTGAGGGCCTGTTCCGGCAGTTTTATCGATCTGTCTCGGAGAGAAAACGAGACATTGGCGTGGTCAAGAGCACCGTAAAACTTAGTACTAATTCGCGGAACAGCACTCGATCCTCCATTTCTCCCGACCAACTGATCTGATGTCTCCCTGACCCCAGGATTGTGCAATTCTACAAGATGCCATCGCTCTTTAAAAAATTGCCTTTCGTCCCTTAGTGCAAAACAAAGTAATTGATAAAGGTTGTCATAGATTGACTTTTGTAGCTCATAATCGAGGTGTGGTGCTGGAAAAGCACAGCAGGTCAGGCAGCATCTGATAATCGACGTTTCGGGCATAAGCCCTTCATCAGGAATGAGGCTTTTGGGCCTGGGAGCTGAGATAAATGGAGGGGCGGGGGGGCTTGGGGGAAGGTGGATGGGAATGCCATGGGTAGGTGAATGTGTGGGAGAAGATGATAGGGCAGAGAGGAGGATGAAGTAGATAGATAGGAAAGACTATGCACAGGTCAAGGGGGTGTTGATGAGTTGGAGACTTGGGACTGGGGTAAGGTGAGGGATAGGGAAATGAGGAAACTGGTGAAATCTATATTAATCCTGTGTGGTTGTAGGGTTGCAAGGCAGAAGATGAGGCATTCTTCCTCCAGGCATCGGATGGTTAGGGTTTGGCGATGGAGGAGGCTGAGGACCTGCATGTCCTTGGCGGAGTGGGAGGATGAATTGACGTGATCAGCCACGGGGCAGTGGGGTTGGTTGGTGCGGATGTCCCAGAGATGTTCTCTGAAATGACCTGCAAGTTGGTGTCCTGTCTCCCCGATGTAGAGGAGACTACATCAGGTGCAAAGGATACAGCAGATGATTATCTGCTGTAAATTTCTGTTGGATGTGGAAGGATCCTTTAGGGCCTTGGACGGACGTGAGGAGGGAGGTATTGGTGCAGGTTTTACACTTCCTGCGGTGGCAGAGGAAGGTGCCGGGAGTGGGGTGAGGGCTGGTTGGGGGCATGGATCTAACAAGGGAGTCGTGGAAGGAATGGTCTCTCCAGAATGCTGATAGGGGTGGGGAGAGAAATATATCCCTAGTGGTGGGGTCTGTTTGTAGGTGGCAGAAGTGGTGGAGGATGATGCGATGTATATGGAGGTTGGTGGGGTGGAGGATGAGGACCATGGGGTTCTGTTCTTGCTGCATTGGAGGGTTGGGGTTCAAGGGCGGGGGTGCAGGAAGTGGAGGAGATCATTGACCACGTGGGAGGGAAGATTGCAGTCTTTGAAAAAGGATGGCATCTGGGATTTTCTAAGGTGGAATTGGTCATCCCTGGAACAAATGCGGCAGAGGCACGGGAGAGCGACCTTTTGTAGCTCATAGCCCTGTTCAAACACAAAATCATACTTGTGTGTTCGCATTTGGTGGGCACTTCATTGTTAAAGACACCAGAGAAGTCTTGAGACTGTAAGTCCCTAGTAAATTGTGCATAGATAACCATTAAAAAGAGTCTCAATATGGTTGTATAGAGTCCTTTCAATACATTCATTAATTCTTCCATATGATATTTGATTTGATTATTGTCACATGTACAGAGAAACAGTGAAAGTATTGTTTTTCATGCTATCCAAGCAAATCATAGCATACATAAGTACATCATGGTAACAGAACAGGATGCAGAATACAATGTTACAGAGAACGATCAACTTTAATATATGAGAGGTCTGTTCAAAAGTCTGATAAATGGGGAAAAAGCTGCTCTTGCATCTATTGGTACATGTTTTCAAATGTTTGTCTCTTCTCCCCACTAAAGAAGGTGGAAGAAAGTATAACCGGGGTGGGAGGGGTCTTTGATTATGTTCACTGCTTTCTCGAGAAAGCATGAAGTATAGATGGAGTCATAGAGTCATACAACATGGAAACAAACCCTTCAATCCAACCAGTCCATGCCAAACATAATCCAAATTGAACTAGTCCCACCTGGCCCATATCCTTCCAAACCTATCCTGTTCATGTACTTATCTCTTTTGAACTTTTTAATTGTACCCACATCCACCACTTCTTCAGGAAGTTCATGCCACGTGTGAACCACCTTCTGTGAAAAGAATTTGCCTCGCACATTTTTAAAAATCTCTCTCCTCTCATCTTAAAATGTGCTCCCTGCCCTTGATTCTAGAGAAAATCCCCCATTCTAGAGAAAAGACAACTACCATTAATTCTACCTGTACCTCTCATCATTTTGTATATTTCTACCAGGTCACTTCTTGAACTTCCTGCACTAAAGTGATAAAAGTCCCAGCCTATCCAGCCTTTCTATACAACTCAAACATTCCAGACCTGGCAACATCCTGGTAAATCTATTCTGAACCCTCTCCAGCTTAATGATATTCTTCCAAAAACTGAGAGACCAGAACTGGACACAATATTCCAGAAGAGGCCTCACCAATGTCCTGTACAGCCTGGGAGGCGGGTTTGTGTGTTGGACTGGGCTGCGTTCACAACTGTCTATAATTTATTTTAGTTTTGGGCAGAGCAGTTGCCATACTAAGCTGTGATGCTTCTGGATAGGATGCTTTGTAATGTGCTATAAAAATTGGTAATAATCATGATTTGGAGATGCCGGTGTTGGACTGGGGTGTACAAAGTTAAAAATCACACAACACCAGGTTATAGTCCAACAGGTTTAATTGGAAGCCACACGCGCTTTCGGAGCGAAGCTCCTTCATCAGGTGATAGTGGAGGGCTCAATTGTAACACAGAATTTATAGCAAAAATTTGCAGTGTGATGTAACTGAAATTATACATTGAAAAATTGATTGTCTGTTAAGCCTTTCGTCTGTTAGAAACAGTGATAGTTTCACTTCTTTCATGTGTAAATCACAAAACCTTTTTTTTAAAATTGCATTCTCGGGTTAGCTGTTAACAATGGTGATAGCTAGACAATATGTTGAAGGTGTTAGCCGCCTGTGTTCTCTGTCTATGACCTGGACACCTGGAAGTACTCAGGGATGCCCTCACAAGAACAGGGTACGATGCTCAACTCATCGACAGCCAGTTCCGACGTGCCACAGCAAGGAACCGTAATGACCTCCTCAGGAGACAGACACGTGCTGCAACTGACAGGGTACCCTTCGTTGTTCAGTACTTCCCAGGAGCTGAAAATTTACGCCATGTTCTTCGTGACCTGCAACACATTATCAATGAGGATGAGCACCTCACCAAGACCTTCCCCACACCTCCACTACTTGCCTTTAAACAACCGCCAAACCTCAAACAGATCATTGTTCGTAGCAAACTGCCCAGCTCTCAGGACAACTCTATGAAATCCTGTCACGGTGGACGCTGCAAGATGTGTCAGATTGTGGACATAGATACCACTATTACACGTGGGAACACCTCCCACCTTGTACATGGCAGGTACTCATGTGACTCAGCCAACGTTGTCTATCTTATACATTGCAGGCAAGGATGCCCGGAGGCATGGTACATTGGGGAAACCGAGCAAAGGCTACAACGGATGAATGGTCACCACACAACAATCAACAGACAGGAGGGTTCCCTCCCAGTTGGGGAACACTTCAGTGGTCCAGGACATTCAGCCTCGGACCTTCGGGTGACCATCCTCCAAGGTGGACTTCGCGACAGGCAGCAGAGGAAAGTGGCCGAGCAGAGGCTGATAGCTAAGTTCGGTACTCATAGGGAGGGCCTCAACCAGGACCTTGGGTTCATGTCACATTACAGGTGATCACCATTGCACTACACACACAGGTACACACAGACGCGCACACAGACACCCACACACACCCTTATAGACACACACACTGCCACACTCACACATGCACCCCCTCACTACACACACACAATTTCTCACACTCACAACCCCCACCCCAGATAGACATACACACACACAGACAAAGACCCACATGCACACATATATTTTGTGGGGTGAATTTGTACTTGCAGAGTTACATTACACTTTGCTCAAAAACTGCATACATTCATGCAGAACTCTGAACTCAAAAACTGCATGAATTTATGTAAAACTCTGTTATCTCACTTTTTAGATTAGAATCAACC
Organism: Chiloscyllium punctatum; assembly: GCF_047496795.1. Lineage (NCBI taxonomy): Eukaryota > Metazoa > Chordata > Chondrichthyes > Orectolobiformes > Hemiscylliidae > Chiloscyllium > Chiloscyllium punctatum. The sequence goes on along the minus strand of NC_092776.1, from coordinate 18,065,673 downwards.
TAAACATCAGGTCATAGACAGAGAACACAGGGGGCCAACACCTTCAACATATTGTCTAGCTATCACCATTGTTAACAGCTAACCCGAGAATGCAATTTTAAAAAAAAGGTTTTGTGATTTACACATGAAAGAAGTGAAACTATCACTGTATTCTAACAGATGAAAGGCTTAACAGACAATCAATTTTTCAATGTATAATTTCAGTTACATCACACGGCAAGTTTTTGCTATAAATTCTGTGTTACGATTGAGCCCTCCACAATCACCTGATGAAGGAGCGTCACTCCGAAAGCTAGTGTGCTACCAATTAAACCTGTTGGACTATAACCTGGTGTTGTGTGATTTTTAACTTGGTAATAATCATTGCGGACATGCATTTAATTCTTTACAACATATTGATTTTTAAAAGCATATCATTGTGGAATGTGGAGCTACTGCCTTAAGGGTGAATTTCCTGACAAGAATTTATATAAAATGCAAAGTTAAAAAATCACACAACACCAGATTATAGTCTAACAGGTTTATTTGAAAGCAGTAGCTTTCGGAGCACTGCTCCTTCATCAGGTGGACAACCATCTAATGAAGGAGCAGCGCTCCAAAAATTAGTGCTTCCAAATAAACCTGTTGGACTATAATCTGGTATTGTATGATTGTTAAATTTGTCCACTCCGGTCCAACACCAGCTCCTTCACATTATATAAAATGCATTTTTACAACTTCAGTAGTGCTCTTTCACACTCTCATAATGAATGTCCTTCCTTCCTTAGAAAAAGACACAAATGGTGATGCACTGTGGGTGTGGTGCTATCCTACTGTCACAACAGAATTCCGTGAGCTGCTTTTGAGGAAATGCTGCCTTTCTGATGAAAATGATGTTCTTCACACCTTTGTCTTTGGCCAGTTCAAAAGAACCTGGTATTATATCACAACCACACAAGTCCAGGATCCCACCACATTGTCAAAGGTATGCAACGCTTTATGGATTTGTTTTAATCTGAAGCCAGACTTTCTTCTCTTCCTTACTCTCAATCTCAGTTTCCATGTACCACATACCACATTTCTGTAATGTCAATACTAGTAATAAGGCAGTATGAATATGGAAAACTATATGATATTATAGCCACATCAAATTGCATTCTTAAGTTCTATTTCTAATTTTGCATAAGAGTTAAGAATTGAAATAGAACTCTAATTGTGACAATGATGAGCATTAAATATTAGTTGTATCTTATTTTTCATTCTTATCATAGGTGACCCATTTTTCTATAGTTCTGACTGCCAAAGACTTTAACCCTGAGAAATATGCATCATTTGGGAGAGTATTATGTAGGTGAGTTATAAATTCTGAGATCACGTTACACATTATATTGAACTCTTTATGGATCTAGGTGAAGGTTTTACATGGAATGGCTTTCATGGGATATGGTCATCATTGGCAAGGTCAACATTTGAAGCAGATTGCTCTTTTAAATCAAATCGATGATAGTTTCTTGATGGACATTACTGAGTCTAGCTTTACAGTTTGGACACATTTTTGCTCCTCTGTATTACAGTCCAGTGACATTACCACTAAACCACCATCTGTACTATTTTGCCCTGGACATTTCAAATGCTCAGTGGCTCATAGCTAAAATAATTTCAACTTACCAGTTTACATGCAAAGAAAAAACAAAAATATTTAAACAACTTCCTCAGGGGATAAGTTGCTGAGGAACTTTCCTGACCTTAGGACATTCTAAAGAAATGTTTGACACATAATGAACTTTTCATAAGTGTTTCAATGATAGAATGTAGGAAGCAAGACAGTCAACTTGCTCAGTCTGAATGACAAGAGGTAAAATTATGATTATAGTCTCTTTTAATGATTGTGGTTAAGGGATATATGTTGGGCAGGATATGCCTGTCCTTGGAAAGGGGTACATTGAAAACTAATAGCAGAAACAGGTTAAGAATAGTTACATAGCGAAAGACACTTAACCTTTCCCTAACATACTGTGTTGCATCCACTGTTAGTTTTACAGTGACAGATTTTGGTGCATCTGTCTCCACTGACATAACAAGGTGAGATGCTTATTAATATATTTATTGAGCTCCTACAATGCAATGGAATTCCAACTTGAAGTTAACTAACTGGTTTCCCAAATATCAGGAAACTCAGCCGTAAAGCAGAGATAGGAGCTCCAGGCTTTGAGAAGTAAATAGCTCCCTCAGCACTCCTTGGGCGGAATCACATTTCACCCTTAGGAGCAAGCTGGGAAGAGTTAAGGGGGGGGGACATAAAATTGGAAGAGAAAGCTGGGGATGGAGTTCATTCTTGAAATCTCTGATTATGTCAGGGACATGGAATGTCGAGGGTGGTTCTGTCCAAAAGTCCTCCACTGAGGTTCTTAAATGGAAGGCATCCTTACACTACACAGGTAGGTCACAACCTAAAAGACGAGTCCCCTTTTGGGCTTAGGTAAGAAGGACTTTGCTGTTTGGGACCCCAGTGACCCTGGAGGCAAAAGCTACTGTCAGACCTTCCTCCATTGCACTTTCAATAACCACCCCTCCCTACCACAATAATGCAAGGGCCTGCATACCAGGTACCAATAAGCCCTATACACCACCCTTCATTCTTGGACATCCACTATTTTCACCATTCAGGACTGACTTCAGTCCTAGTAGTGGGTATCATAAGGTTTGCCAACCCTGTGATTGACTGGCGGCTCACAAGGAAGGGGGTGGGGATCTGACTCTTAAAGGAACTGAGACCCCCCCCCAATGACAGCTGCAGTTGACTGCTTAGTGACCAGGCTTAATGGCTAATTATCTGCTAGTCAGGAGGCAAAATTATAACACGCTGATGAGGTCATATGAGCAGAACTTCCTGACTTTACTGAATTCTTTGACTGCTTTCAACCTCATTCACACCATTCCCGCAACCCACAATTATCAGACCATTGTTTTCTGTGTGCAAGTGGTATATTTATATGCAGGCTTCCTAAAGAGACAATGGAACCAAATAGTATTGGTTCATTAAAATACAAATTAGGTAGCTTTATTTAATAAAATAATATTTTGCGATGCAGAAAATGCTACTTTGAAACAAGATATGTAGTAGATGTAACCTGCCTGGCAGAATTGATAATTTTGGATCCAAGGTTCCTAATGCTGTGCACCATTGGAGTTTTACCTAACTTCAAGCCTGCATTAGGTAAGGACAAATTGATACTGATTGATATCATGATTAGGCAATAGTATCTGAGTAATTTTTGCATTGCTATCCTGTGTAATGCAGTTTATTATGGCTTTACGAGTATCACAACACAGAGTAAACTCTCCTTCTTAATTTAAAACCAGCAACACAGAAAAGATTTATCCCAGGCAGTAATCTGTAAAACTTCGAGTCGCCAAGCATTAAGTAAAAATTAACAAATTTATTTCTTAAAGTATAACAGAGTAAAATTAACTAGCAAGCATTTACCATTCTTTATTTTAACCTATCTGTTACCTTCCCTTATATTATACTATTCTGATAAAACTCCCAATTAAGACTTATAAAGCATCACTTCTTATCTCAAAACCAGGCAGCTTTTGGTTCTTGTCTTCGGATCTTCCTGTGTCTTCTTTTCTCCTTGTTAGGAATTTCTGCGGCACACGTTACTGATCGAAAAGGTACTTCTAAGAGAGATTTTTTTCAAGCAGTCTGTTACAAGCTAGGACTTGGCAGTTCTCCTCCCAACTGTTCAATTTCCCCGTCTTATAGCATTGGATTCTGTCATTGGCTTTTAAGATTGTCAACATACTCAATTCAAACTTGATTGGAAATTGGTATTTTTTCGGGTATAATTTAAACTGATTGGCCGAATTCGAATTGGTTTTTGTCTCCAAGCAATGAGCTAATCGAGTTGTTCGACCCTGTGTTACATTGTTACCTTGTTGAGAACACTTGGTGCTGTATCCGGTAGTTCTGCTGCTTTTAACTCTCTTAAAAGGTACACCCACATCTTCATAATAACGAGACAGTCACTTATTCTGTTCTCTACACACCATATTATTTATTACAACATAATGATATTGTAGGTTTCTGAATTACATGTATAATATGTTTTATTGTACCAATAATACTTAAATCGATACAATCTGGGATTGAAATGCACATGCCTGGTGGTATTTCATGTTTATTCATGGGATTTTTGTGAAATTGGCAAGGCCTGCAATATTGCCCATCCCCAATTGCCCTTGAGATGGTGGTGTTGAACTGACATCTTTAACAGCTGAAGTTCTTATTCTGCAGTTATGGAGGAAATTCCAGGATTTTAACTAAGCAGTATGTGGGATAAAGAAAGCCCAACTCCAGAGTCAGAAACTTGAATCTGAAAATATTGTTGTTCTTGGCAATTTTGAAATATTAATCTTTGTGTTCTGAAAAGTGATACTCACTTGAAAAAGAAACCTTTCTAAATGAGAAAGTTAATATCTTTCTATATATTTCAATAGCATTACAGTCATTAAAAACAAACATATTTCTTTATATAAAGGTGATTATCAACTTTAATGATGTTAATATTTCTGAAGGATATACATGAAATATGGTAGCCCAGCCAAAATGATGGAAGGTTACATTTCTGTTCTTACTAATGGCATCTGTCAAAGTGAAGAGAATGGGTCATTTCTTATGAAGGATTATGATGCAAGAAAAGCATACCTTGCTGGATCCATTAAAGGTAAACACAAAAACCTGTTATGCTTAAGGTTTTACATAAACATAAGTTTCCTTTTGAAGTATTGAATCTGGTTGATGTTATGATTGAGCAAATATGGTCACATACATTATGCATGAACAAAATCAAAAATTGTTGGAAAAACACAGCAGATCTGGCAGCATCTGTAATGAGAAAACAGAGTTAATGTTTTGGGTCCGACGCCAAGCAGATCTTTACATCATTGATATAATAAGTTATTGTGTCAAAAATGGTAGTTTGTAATTATCACAAATAGTGGGATATCTGGGGCTGGGCAGGCTAGACGTAGAAAGAATGTTCCTGTTGTTGAATAATTCCAGAACTAGGGGGTCACGGTCTAAGAATAATGGGTAAGCCATTCAGGACTGAGATGAGGAAGAATTTCTTCACTCAAAGAGTGGTGAACCTGTGGAATTCTCTAACGTAGCTGTTGGGGTCAGATTGTTTGATGTATTCAAGAGGGAGCTGGATGTTGCCCTTACAGTTAAAGGGTATGGAGAGAAAATAGGAGTGGGATACTGAAATTGCATGATCAGCCGTGATCATATTGAATGGTGGTGCAGGCTTGAAGGGCCAAACAGCCGAACTCCTTCACTTATTTCTATATTTCTATCTATTCCAAATGTACTTATATCTCATGGCAGAATTGTTTCATTTTCTACTGAATTCATTTTAACTTAATTATTTTACATATGATGATTTATTTTCCACTGTTCAGTAGCTGTTCTTATTTTCATTTTGCACACAACGGTCTCTTGAAAGTAGATAACCCTCAGCTGTTCACTGGTTCCTCTCTGACACGCACATTCACCTAGGGATTCTACAGCATAGTGGTTAATAATGGTTAATTCTGGATAATAATCCAGAAGCTCATGTTCAAATGTCATCATGGCAGCTTTGGGATTTAAATTCAATTAATTTAGACATTTAAAAAAGGAGATCTGCTGCTCTTACCCAGTCTGGTGGGTCACCATCACCTTTTCATGGACAATTATGTAATAAATGATAGTCTTCCACTGTTGCATACATCTTCATGAAAGGCTTGGAAAAAAATTACAATTCTTAATGTAGCAGCAAATGTCACATGACTATGGAGAACATTGTAGATTAACTCAACTCTGACTGCACTAGACTTCCTCATATGCAGATATTTAAGCAGAGAAAATGAACAGCAATGGCCTGAAATAGTTATTCCTCAATTCAATCCTTCACTGAAACCAGATAACTGAGTAACACAGTCACACAGTAGTTAGCACTGCAGCCTCACAATGCAAGGGACCAGAGTCTGATTCCAGTCTGTGGTGACTGTCTGTGTGGATTTCTGCCGGTGCTTCAGTTTCTTCGCACAGTCCAAAAATATGTAGGTTAGATGGATTAACTACAGTAAATGCAGGGTTATGGGTATTGCAGATCAGTGCAAACTCAATGGGCCAAATAGCCATTATCTGCACTGTCAAGATTCTATGAACTCCACACAAAGTGAAAGTCATGTTGGTGTGAAATGGTTCTCTTAAGGGAATAAAATCACCATATGCAATAATGTTGTGAAACAAACTAGTTTTTTTTTGTCTCCGGTGAAATGCATTTTTCTTTACCAGATGTAGTAAATCAGTTTGGAATGGAAACTATTATCCTGTATACTGCACTTCTGTTGAAGAGGAGAATTGTGGTCTACCACCCACGCATAGAAGCATTGCAGGAGTTTACCAGGTAAAAACAACACACAGGGTGGCACATAGTGTTTCACTGCATTTGCAAGATATTGTCCACATCTTCTAAACTTCCTCCTTTGCCTGCCATGATAACCAGATATTGCTATTTCCATTGCTTTATCTCTGAACCCTGTCCTGCGATTTTAATGGAAAATGTTGAGCCACACTAAATGGAGACACATTTTTAAAAATCATTTATGACACCGGAATGTCATTGGGTGGATATGCATTTATTGCTTGTCCCTATTATCTTTGACAAAATGGTAATTAACCCACTTCAATCCATTTGGTGTAGCTTTTGTGATCGTGACACAATGTATCATCTTGAAGCTTTTCTGGTAGATCTTTGACTCTTGCCCCTGCAGAGAAGCCAGGAAGAACAAAGCAAAATCACTGGCTTTAATCCTCTGTTCTTTAAAAGTTTGTAATATTAAAGTGTGGTGACAGAGAATTGTGACAGATATTCATTTTACTTTATATTCCAGGACCTTGCCTACATTAGCTTGGCATAGGCAGGATTGGTCAATACTTCATCCTTATGTGCATTTAAATCAAAATGAACTAGAGGCCTTGAAGACTTGTGCTGGTAGGAATACTGTTTCTTTTTCAAATCCACAATTAAATCAGTTTTTGCTGTGCTACTCCTGCAATATCTAATTTCACCTGGAACTTTGTCACTCAATAATAAAATCCCTTTGTCTAATTCTGGGATGTATAAAGTGGTTGCAAATTACCAACTATCGATCCATCTGCTGGCAAACATTGATGCCTTTTCCCTTGTAACTGAGAGTATATACCTCTAGCGTTTAATGACAGTTCTAAGAATTGTTTTCACTTCAACACACAGGCTATATAGCTGGTTTCACAGACTTAAAGGTGACTGACCGCCTAGACATCTACGATGTGTTTGTGAACCTGGTGGAAAGTGAGATCGTTGTTGCCCCACATGCTCAAGGTATCAATGGCACTTTAGTACTTCATTACATTTTTTGTTTTACTATCATTCTGTGATCCATCATCCCTTTACTCACTGACCTACACTGCCTGTACACTTTCACCTCTCACCTTAAACCAATTTGACATTTGACATTTCCATCTTCAGAAAGAGATTCCAATTAACAATCCTATCCATGCCTTTCATAATTTTATACACTTCTGGTCGCCTCGGACACTCTAGCGAATACAATCCAAGTTTGTCCAAAGCTCTCCTAAGAGCTAATACAATCCAGGCAACTTCCTTGTAAAACTGTTTTGCACCCTCTCCAAAGCTTCCACATTAGATTAGATTACTTACAGTGTGGAAACAGGCCCTTCGGCCCAACAAGTCCACACCGCCCCGCCGAAGCGCAACCCACCCATACCCCTACATTTTACCCCTAACCTAACACTACGGGCAATTTATCATGGCCAATTCACCTGACCTGCACATTTTTGGACTGTGGGAGGAAACCGGAGCACCCGGAGGAAACCCGCACAGACACAGGGAGGACGTGCAAACTCCACACAGTTAGTCGCCCGAGGCGGGAATTGAACCCGGGTCTCTGGCGCTGTGAGGCAGCAGTGCTAACCACTGTGCCACCGTGCCGCCCACATCTTTCCTATAGTGTGGCGAAAAGAACTACACACAATATCTAAATGTGGTGTAACTAAAGTTTTACACAGGTGCAACATGTCTTGCCAATTTTCATGGTCAGTGCCCTAATCATTCAGGCAAGCATGCTGTTTGCCTTCTTTACCACCTTATGCACTTGCATTGCTACTTTCAGGGAGCTGTGGACTTGCACCCAAAGATCCCTCTATATCCCAATGCTCCTAAAGATCTTGCTATTTGACCTCCTAAAGTGCATCACCTCAAACTTGTCCAGATTAAACTCCATCTACCATTTTTCTTCCCAGCTTTCCAACTCATCTATACCCTGCTGTATCCTTTGATAACCTGCCTCACTATCTACAACTCCATCAATTTTCACATCTGCAAACTTACTAATCAGACCCTCTACATTTGCTTCCAAATCATTTATATATATAAAAAACAAATCACAGAGGTCTCAGTGCTGATCCTTGCAGAACACCACTGGTCACAGATCTCTAGTCAGAAAAATACCCTCCACAGCTCTCCTATGTTTCCTACGACCAAGCCAATTTTGTATCCAACTTCCCATGGATTCCATGTAATATAATCTTCTGGACCAGGCTATGATGAGGTAACTTGTCAATTGTTCCTTAAATTCCCATACAAGAGCTCCTCCTGGACATTTTAGTCAGGTTGGAGGGGAGGAAGGGTAGTGGAATCTTTGGCCATTGATTTCTGGCCTGACGACATTACCAGTATGCTACCACCTCCCCCATTCTGTAGTGACTTCACATATGAAAAGGTTGAATCTCAATCTGGCCATGATGTCCCATGAGGTAATGGGATCCAGAATGCTGAGTTTGCTTTCTTCACTGCCTCATTATTGTAACATTAGCAATCACAGCATGATGCAACTTGCTTGTGTCATTTTGAACAATGTCTAGCGAGTTCCTCCTAGTCATTGATGCCAATGCTGTCATATTTCAAAGAAAGCTTCAAAGTGACTTTGTAGCATTTCCTTCATCATCCCCTGGAATGCTGCAGGTGTGAGAGTTGAAAAAGGAAAATCTGACAGGAGGGATAATGTCATAATTATAGAGGGATACAGCAGGGAAACAGGCCCTTCAGCCCACCATGTCTATGGCAACCAACAAACACCAAACTACATTAATCTTACTTATCTGCACTTGGTTCTTAGCCTACAATTCTGGATTAGTGGTGCTGGAAGAGCATAGCAGTTCAGGCAGCATCCAAGTAGCTTCGAAATCGATGTTTTGGGCAAAAGCCCTTCATCAGGAATAAAGGCTGTGAGCCTGAAGCGTGGAGAGATAAGCTAGAGGAGGGTGGGGGTGGGGAGAGAGTAGCATAGAGTACAATGGGTGAGTGGGGAGGAGATGAAGGTGATAGGTCAGGCAGGAGAGGGTGGAGTGGATAGGTGGAAAAGAAGATAGGCAGGTAGGACAAGTCCGGACAAGTCAAGGGGACAGTTACTGAGCTGGAAATTTAGAACTAGGGTGAGGTGGGGGAAGGGGAAATGAAGAAACTGTTGAAGTCCACATTGATGCCCTGGGGTTGAAGTGTTCCGAGGCGGAAGATGAGGCGTTCTTCCTCTAGGCGTCTGGTGGTGAGAGAGCGGCGGTGAAGGAGGCCCAGTACCTCCATGTCCTCGGCAGAGTGGGAGGGGGAGTTGAAATGTTGGGCCACAGGGCGGTGTGGTTGATCGGTGCGGGTGTCCCGGAGATGTACAATGCCCTAGCATTTTAAGTACTCATCCAGATGCTTCTTAATTATTGCAAGAGTACTGCCTCCATCATCCCTCTCAGGCAGCACATTTTATAATTCCATCACCCTTTTGATTAGAAAGGAACTGTTCCCATTTCCTCTAAATCACTTATTCCTCTCCTTAAACTTAGGCCCTCTGGTCTTAAACATGTCTGTCAAGGGGAAAAGAGTCTTACGATCTACTGTTTTTGTTTCTCATATATTGTATACCTCAATCAGCTCCCTCTCTGCATTCTCTGCTCAAAGGAAAACAAACTCAGCCTATCCTGTCTCTCCTCATAACTGAGACTTTTCATCCCAAATAACATCCTGGTGAATCTCTTCGGCACCCTCTTCAGTGAAATCATGTTCTTCCAATAGCGTGGTCACCAGAACTGCACACAGTATTCCATCTGTGGCCTAACTAATATTTTATAAAGTTATAGAGTCATAGAGATGAATAGCACAGAAACAGACTCTTCGGTCCAACTCGTTCATGCCGACCAGATATCCCAACCCAATCTAATCCCACCTGCCAGCACCCGGCCCATATCCCTCCAAACCCTTCTTATTCATAAACCAATCCAAATACCGTTTAAATGTTGTAATTGTACCAGCCTCCATCACTTCCTCTGGCAGCTCATTCCATACACACACCACCCTGTGTGTGAAAACGTTGCCCCTGAGGTCTCTTTTATATCTTTCCCCTCTCATCCTAAACCTATACTCTCTCGTTCTAGACTCCCTCATCCCAGGGAAAAGACTGTCTATTTATCCTATCCATGTCCCTCATGATTTTATACACCTCTATAATGTCACCCCTCAGCCTCCAACACTCCAGGCAAAACAGCCCTAGCCTATTCAACCTTTCCCTATAGCTCAAATCCTCCAACCCTGACAACATCCTTGTATACCTTTTCTGAACCCTTTCATGTTTCACAACATTTTTCCGGTAGGAAGGAGACCAGAATTGCCTAACCAATGTCCTGTACAGCCACAACTCCTCCCTGACCTCCCAAATCCTGTATTCAATACTCTGACCAATAAAGGAAAGCATACCAAATGCCGCCTTCACTATCCTATCTACCTGCGACTCCACTTTCAAGGAGCTATGAACCTGCACTCCAAGGTCTCTTTGTTCAGCAACACTCCCTAGGACCTTACCATTAAGTGTATAAATCCTGCTAAGATTTGCTTTCCCAAAATGCAGCACCTCACATTTATCTAAATTAAACTCCATCTGCCATTTCTCAGCCCCTTGGCCCATCTGATCAAGATCCCATTGTAATCGTTGTAACTTTCGCTGTCCACTACACCTCCAATTTTGGTGTCATCTGCAAACTTACCAACTGTACCTCTTATGGTCACATCCAACTCATTTATATAAATAATGAAAAGTTGTGGACTCAGCACTGACCCTTGTGGCATTCTACTGGTCACAGGCCTCCAGTCTGAAAAAACAACCCTCCACCACTACCCTCTCTCTTCTACCTTTGAGCCAGTTCTGTATCCAACTGGCTAGTTCTCCCTGTATTCCATGAGATTGCTAACCAGTCTCCCATGGGGAACCTTGGCAAACACCTTACTGAAGTCCATACAGATCATATCTACCACTCTGCCCTTATCAATCCTCTTTGTTACTTCTTCAAAAAACTCAATCAAGTTTGTGAGACATGGTTTCCCACGCACAAAGCCATGTTGACTATCTCTGATCAGTCCTTACCATTCCAAATACATGTATATCTCATCCCTCAGGATTCCCTCCAACAACTGGCCCACCATCGTCAGGCTCACTGGTCTATAGTTCCTTGGTTTGTCCTTACCACTTCTCTTAAGCAGTGGCACCATGTTAGCCAACTTCCAATCTTCCAGCGCCTCACCTGTGACTATCGATGACACAAATACCTCAGTAAGAGGCCTAGCAATCACTTCCCACAGAGTTCTAGGGTACACCTGATCAGATCTTGAGGACTTTTCAACTTTTATGCATTTCAAGACACCCAGCACTTCCTTCTCTGTAATATGGACATTTTTCAAAATGTCACCATCTATTTCCCTACATTCTACGTCTTCCATGTCCTTTTCCACAGTAAATACTGATGCAAAATACTCGTTTAGTATCACGAGACCTCCGTGCTTCTATATTCTACTAATGAAGGCGAACAACACATATGCCTTCTTCACTAACCTGTCTACAAATGCTGATATCATCAGTCATCCATGGACTTGGAACACCAAGGTCCCATTGTTGCTCAGTTCTCCCTAGGGACCTACCATTCATTGTGTAAGATATTCCCTATTCCTGATGAAGGGCCTTTGCCTGAAACATCGATTTTCCTGCTCCTCAGATGCTGCCTGACCTACTGTGCTTTTCCAGCACCACTATAATTTAGACTCTGGTTTCCAGCATCTACAACCCTAGTTTTTACCTGTTTCCTTATTAGCCCTCCCAAAATGCATCACCTCAAAACTATCAGGGTTAAATTCCATCTGCCATTGCTCTGCACAATTTGCCAGCTGACCATTATCAAATTGTAGTCCAAGATCATCTTCCTCACGATCAACAACACCATAACTTTTTGTGTCATCTATAAAATTACTAATTATACCTGGCGCATTCACATCCAAGCCGTTAATACACGTAAAAAACAGCAAGATCCCAGCATCAATCCCTGTAGTACACATTGGTCACAGGCTTCCAATTACAAAAATTGATTCTCCACCATCATCTTTTCCCTCCAATTTGTAAGCAAGTTTCGGATTCAGTATGCTAATTTGCATTGGATCCCATGAAATCTTATTTTTTGGACCAGCTTTGATATGGGACCTTGTCAGAGGCCTTACTGAAGTCCATGTAAACAACATCAACTGCACGATCTTCATCAATACATTTAGTTATCCTTTCAAAAAGCTCATTAAAATTAGTCAGAGAGGATTTCGCTCTAACAAATCTGTGCAGCCTATCCCTGATCAATCCCTACCTTTCCAAGTATGGTTTAAGCCAGTCCTTTAGAATTTCTTCCAATAATTTCCTCGCCTTTTAGCTGGCAAGATATAGAGTTCAGTGCATTGCATTTGGTTTTGTATAAAGTTTACCTGAATGCTCAGAAATTGGCTTCAGCATACCACTGGCATTTGTTCTATAACCTTCGCAGAGTCCCTAAAATGTGATAGAGGTATTGTTGATGGAGTTTCTTTAGCATACTTACATGTTGCTGACAAACAGTCCAGGACTCACTACACAACAGAAATGTGGTGATGGTGACAATTATCGCATACGCTGAGACTTCGTTGACTTAGAGATCTTTGTTGTCAAACCTCAGTGCCAGAGTTTGTTGAAAGCTGAACTGATGGAACTGATCTGGTGTTTGGTCTCCTTGTCAATGGTGGCCTTTTGAGAGAGGTCGCTGACAAGGTGTAGCAAGTGTTCAACATATTCCAGAATCTCTCCTTTTAGGAATTAGAATATTTGGCTGATGAAGTCTGGGTTGATATGAGAATAATTTTGCCAACATTTAAGGACAGGCTGAATCTCATGCATGCTGAATTTAAGAGTTCAAAAATAGCTTGCAAACCTGGGGCAGAGTGGGCAACAACACTACTGTCATCTGCATACTGTAGGCCTCTGGTACTCAGTTTAGTTTTGACATGGAGGCAACTGAGGTTGAAGAGTTTTCCATCCAAGTAGTATTTAGCACTGAGCCGGAGACAATTGATTTTGTTCGAATAACCATTATCAGGTAGATTGTACATTGTTGAATTCTTTATATTTTTCCAAAGCTTATTTTATATTTGAACAGAGTAAATTAAAGCAGTAAATTTTGGTGGCTGCAGATCTCTCACTGGTACTGTTAGTGTTTGGACCCATTTGACGTTGTTGATTAAAAATAGTAAACAAGGAGCATATTGATATGATATTGAAGCATTAGTTTAAGTGTAACTTTATACTTTACAGAGCATTGCAAAAACCTGTTATTGTTAGCGTAATATTGTACCATTTTGAATACCTGTAATATTTGCAGTAACTGTTGATGCCATTGCCATTAATGTGTGATGTTAGTCAGAGAATCAATATATGTCGCCAATACATTAAATATTCGATAGAGATCTCTTTTTGTATCACTTTAACATCCTATAAGATTTCCCTGCCACACTTTATTGGCAAAGCTCATCAGGAACAATACTTCAGTGAGAATTGCAAACGCAGGGTGAAATTATTACTGATTTTATTATTACTATAATTTGATGACAATGGTGAACTGTTTAAAATCTCTCTCCCACAGAATCAATGACAATGGGTAAACTGCACAAGGATATTGGGCAATTCATTGTTCAATCAGCCAGTGACCCAGAAAAATCAGATGGTCAAGTGATTAAGGTGATTATTTACCATTAAGTCTTTGTTTGTAGAACTTTGAAGAGTGTATAGTGATTGTTCTGAGGGTCTTATGGCACAATGGTAGTGTCCCTACCTCGGGTCCATCAGATCTAGGTTCATAACGCTATCCTGGAAGTATGTCATAAGTTGATTGAAAATATCTTTTACAAGGCACTTCCTGTAGTCTGGTAGTAGAGTCTTTACTGCTGAGTAAGGAAAGCCTCAGTTTGAGTCTCACCTGTTCCAGAGGTGTGTGATAACATGTCTGAACGGGTTGATTAAAAGTATTGATTGTGATTGTTCTGAGGGTCTTGGTGAGCAGTGGTAGTGTCCTTGTATCTAGGCTAGAAAGTCCAGGTTCAAGTCCCACTTGCCCTAGTTGCCCCAAACAGATTGATTAGAAGTAACTCCAGTAAATGAAACATTCACTAGGAATTAGATGTTCATTTGTCTATTCATATCCTTACTTTGTTCTTGAAGTTACTTTTAGATGATTATTGATCCATGGATTCCTTTCCTTCAGTTCCAAATGCATTCTTTCTTAAAACCCTTATTTCTACTAGCATCAGAGAATAGAGGAAAAAAAAAACTTCTGATAAACTTTTCAGAGGTGTTTCGTGGATTGGCATTCCCAACACTCCACTTTGACTTGGTATACCTACAGTCTGTCCTCCACTGGCAAAGCTGCCCTGTTTGACATTTACAGGTATAACTGTAAATAATAACTTACATCTTAGAATCACACAGTTCAGAAGAGGCCCTTCAGCACATCAAATGTACACAAATACTTCTCAATCTACACTAGTCCCACTTTCCAGTAATCTTGAGTAAAGAAGTTTCTCCTCATCACACTCTTGCCGACATTCTTGACCCCTTTATTCCTGATGAAGGGCTTTTGCCCGAAACGTTGATTTCGCTGCTCGTTGGATGCTGCCTGAACTGCTGTGCTCTTCCAGCACCACTAATCCAGTATTTGATTTTCAGCATCTGCAGTCATTGTTTTTACCCTAATAGTTACTGACAGACCAACTAGTAGGAACAGAATATCATACTTTACCCTGTCAAAATTGTTCATAACTGAACACCTCAGTAAGGTAATCTCTCATCTTCTCTGCTCCAAGGAAAATAAGCCCAATTTCTGTAATCTTTCTTTGTATCTAAAATCCCTCATTCCTGGTACCATTCTAGTAAATCGCTTTTGTGTTTTATCCTTCTTAACTACAGTGCACAGAACTGGACAGAATACTCCAAATGTAGTCTGACCAATGATTTGTAGGGATGTAACATCATTTCCTTGCTTTTAGACTTAATGCCTCTGTTTATAAACCAATGATCTTATAAACATTCTTAACTGTTTCAATTTGCCTGGTCACCTTCAAAGAATAATGCACGTGCATCCGGAGGTGCCTCTGCTCCAGTAATCCCCTCTAATTGTATCAGTGAGCCTGTACAGTTTCTCTTTGTTCCCTCTACCAAAATGCATTACCCCACATTACTCTGCATTAAAATTAAACTGCTGAGTGTCTGCCCATTTAGCCAACTTGTCAATATCCCTCTTAAGTCACTCAGCATCATTGTCACAATTTACAATTCTTCCTAGCTTAGTATCATCTGAAAATTTAGAGATTTTGCCTCAACACATATCTTCAAATCATTTGTATAAAATCAGAAAAAGCAAGAGTTCCAACACTAATCCCTAGGAACTTGTCTCCAATCTGAAAAATGCCCATCAATACCTACCCTCTGTTTCCTATCTTTTAGCCAAATGCTGATCCATTGCTGCAAGGACTCAATCCCAAATATTTTCTAATTTGCTAACCAGCCTGCCATGTGCCATATCAAATGCTTTCTGAGACTCCAAAGATACAACTTCTACAGCAGTACCCTCATCCCACTGCCTGTGTCACCTCATCAAAGAACTCAGTCAAATTTAAAAATCACACAACACCAGGTTATAGTCCAACAGCTGCCTGATGAAGGAGCAGCACTCCAAAAGCTAATACTTCCATATAAAGATGTTGGACTATAACCTGGTGTAGTACAATTTTTAGTTTTGTCCACCCCAGTCCAACACCGGCACGTTCACATCATCAATCAAATTTGTCAGATATGACTTGCCCGTGACAGGTCTAGCAAATCATTTATATTTTTCTCTAGAGAAAAGCCCTTTTGCCCGAAATGTCGATTTTGCTGCTCCTTGGATGTTTTCTGAACTGCTGTGCTCTTCCAGCACCACTAATCCAGAATCTGGTTTCCAGCATCTGCAGTCATTGTTTTTACCTGCCCATTATTAATGTCAAGTTGATAGGTCTGTAGTTTACTTGGCTCTCTTTTGCCCCTTTCTGACACAATCATATCATGTTTGCAATCCTCCAGTCCCCCAGGACTATATTTAGAAAAGCCTGGAAAATTTCTGTCAACAACTCTGCAATTTCCTCCCTCACTTCTGTCAGCAATATCAATGCATTCCTTCCCAGTTTAGTGATTTCTCTACCTGGACTTCTCCCAGCCTTTTTTAGAATCTCTTCTTCATCTATCACTGTACCGCTCAGTTGCTCAATACACACAGTTTCAGCGTGGCCATTGTCACCAATTTCTAATTTGCTAAACACAGAAGCAAGGTACTCATTTAGCACCTCTGCCATGGTCTTTGCTTCAGTGAGCGGCTTACCCTGCTTGTTCCTTATGGGCCCATCTCTGTCCTTCACTGATCTTTTATTATTACTATGTTTGAAGAACCTTTTACATTTGTTTTAGAGCAGCCTGTCATCCTTTCCTTATGTTTCCCATTAGCCTTCCTTATTCTAGCCTTAGCCTCTCTCCTACATTTGAGATATTATTCCTGATTCTATTGCTTTATTATTCCAGTATGCATCATATGCTTCCTTTTTCTTATTTTCTAATCAATATTCTTTGTTGTCCAGAGTATTCTTGCTTTGGATACCCATATTTATTTCTCATAGACTTGTACCCTATTCATCTCTATTTTTCAACCACTGTTTTATCCAGAAGTAGGTGTTTCCAATCAACCTGCTCCTGTTTAACTTTTAGACCCCTAAAATCTACCCTTTTCCAGTCTGGCATTGTAATAATTGACCGATTTTAATCCTTTTACAACTTAATATTGATTCTTATTATGTTCGCTATTTCCCAAATGATTCCCCCACTCTGATGTTCTCCCCAGCTGGCCTATCTCATTTCCTGGGACCAGATCCTGCACAGCCCCTTCCCTGGTAGGACTGGAATTGTACTGTTCCAGAAAGTTCTCCTGCACATATTGCAGGAATTTCTCCCCTTCCATCCCCTACACTCTACATTAGCCAGTCTCCCCAAGGATAATCATAATCACCAATTATCTCATGCTTACTTGCACTACAGATTTCCAAAATCTGCCAGTACAAGGAGGTGATCACTTTGTTCCTCTGAGCTTCCTAGATTTCCTTAAATTCCATCTGCCACTGATCTGTCCATCTGACCAATGTGTCCATATTCTCTTGTAACCTAAGATTTCGTCCTCGCTGTCAATCATCCAGCCTATCTTTGTGTCATCCACAAACTTACTATCATCCTCCCACATTTTTTTTCTCTATCGTCGTTTATATGTAACACAAATAGTAAGGCAGCAGCACTGACCTGTGGTATTCCACGGGATACCAGCCTCCAGTCACAAGAAACAAACACTGCCTCCTGCACTCTATTCTGACATTAAGACAATTATGGATTCAATTTACCAAATTGCCCTGGATCCCCATGTGCTTTTAATTTCTTTACCGGTCTCCCGATGAGGGGACCTTGCCAAAGAGTTTACTGAAATTCATAAATTAGATCAACCACACCACCCTCACCTACATACCTGGTTACATTCTCAAAAATTCAATCAAATTTATTATGCATGACCTCCCTCTGACAAAGCTAGGTTGACTATCCCTGATCAAACCTTGCCTCTCCAAGCACTGATTACTTCTCTCCTTCAAACTTTTTCCAATAACTTTCCTACCACTGATGAGACACTCGCTGATCTGTAATTCCTTGATTTATCTCTACACCATTCTTGAAAAGTAGAATCACATTAGAAGTTCTCCATGGCACCTGCCCTATGGCCAGAGCCTCTATAATTTTCTCCAACAACAGCAAGGATATAACTCATCTGCACTTGGGTATTTTTCCACTTTTAAGCTTGCCAAAACCTCTAATACATCCTCCTCCAAATTCAAGACAGTTGTGAAGTTCTCTTAATACTCTATCATTATCCTCCAGCTCCATGAACAAATTGTCCCCTTGGACCCTAATGTTCTACTCTATCCCTGGTTATCCTCTTCCCTTTGATACATTTACAGAATACCTTGGGATTCTCCCCAATCTCACCGAACCTTCTTTCCAGTAACACCACTACCACTCGTAGAGACCCAAGCATGTTGGTCAGGATTAGGAATAGGCCACAGGATCCCTTTTATTCCAAGATTTCACCTTAAAAGAGATCATCTTGAAACAACAATTTTACAAATTTCAAAGTTATAACACTGAACCATCATCCCCTCACAGCAAATAGGGTTGGGCAACAAATGGTTTTAAAAATTCCAGAAAAGTGGCAGTAACAGTTCAATTTTTGAGGTTGAAGATCCAATCAACTTGCAATTAGGTAAGGAACAAGTACAATATATAGCAGAATGGGGGTTTTATCATGTGATGGTAGTGTCCCTCCCACTGAGCCAGAGGCCTGAGTTCAAGAGCCACCTACTCCAGAGGTGTATAATAGTTTGATTAGGAAAATATATAAAGCAGAACAGATTTGTCCCAAATTATTTCCTACTGGAATCTGAAGCTTTTCCTTTTGGATTAGTTAACTCAAATCATATCATAGTGGATTATTAGTGACCTCTTAGAGATACAAATTCAGTACAAAGGCTACAAATGCATTGGAAATTAAGCCGAGACTGCTTCACTCCCATCTTGTCTTTTTGCTGTGATGAGCTTTCCTTCTGTTAAAAAAAGGAACCTCCTGCACCAAATGAGGAAAAAGAAAGCTGCAGATGTTGGGAGTCCAAGGTAGAAAGCAGGAGGCTAGAAGAACACAGCAAGCTGGACAGCATCAGTGCATCAAGTGAGATGGATAACCCCAATACATTCTCAACCTCTCCCCTCACCCGAGGCCTCAGGAAACCACCAAAAGTGGTCCCTAATTTTTTCCTCATTCATTCACAGGATGTGGGCGAAGCTGGCTATTAGCCACATTTCTTGTCCATCCCTCGTTGCCCAGAGACCAGTTAAGAGTCAATGAGAGAGTAGCCCTTGGGTCTGCTAGGACTAGGACATCTTTCCTTTTTACATTTTCCCCCCAACGTTGACGGTAGCTTCCAGCTTTATGGAGGTTTTTACAGATTGCACATTGAGTTTGAACACGGGGGTGTTGGTGAACAGACAGCAAACTCTTTATTAAACACAACAGCCAAGAGAACCTGATCAATCTGACAGGAGCTCGCGCTCTCTCTCTCTCTCACACACGCGCGCGCTCCCAAACAGCCCGCGGGACTTACAACAACTGCGGCACGGCCCCAGCAATATCGGCTGGCATTTCTTCTCAGAAACCAACCTCCTCAGAACTCCTTTCGAAATTACAAATTGAAATGTTTTTAACCTCCACCGCAGCAGTAGATTAAAGGACCCGTGGGTTACAACAACGTGACAATATGGGCGGCGCCATCTTTGATTCAGGCAGCTGACTGTAGTTCGGCCCAGCTGCTTGTGCGCGTGCGCAATATATGCCACCTAGTGGTGATTACGCTCCTCTGTTCAAATCAATTTTTTTTTGTCTGGGGTTACAGTTCTATTATATGCTTGAATTTTCTTATTTCCTTTCCTAAATACGCTTATTCTTATACCAGTGTGCAGTTTGTCTTTTTGCCTCAACCACATTAGCATTCATAGCTGGACTCTGGTATTGTTGGGTATGAAGGTATGGGTGGTATCATAACCAAGGCTAACTCTTGTCTCCCAAGAATGTTTGCTGATCATGTGACCCAAAGCAGGAGCCCATGCTAACTTTCCACAATTCACAGAATCGAAGTCAGGGTCACAAAGCTACTATTGTCCAGCTGAGATGAGCCTCTTCAACAATGAATAGAGAATTAACCATCAGACCTCCCTGGTTTCTGCAGTTTGTAGAGCAAGCAGAGGGTATAGATCTAAACAAAATGAAAAGAAAAACAAGATTCCAGACTCCATTACTCTTTGTGCTGACTTCCATTTACATGATTCCTTTCAGGACATTTCACAGAAAACAAAAGAAATTTTGGCTAACTTAGCCTCACTGGCACCAGACGAAGAGGGAAAACCCAAGATCACTCTGGAGATTCTAAAGGAGCGCCATTTTCCACCCGCAATTGAGACCTTCCTCTATCACGTAGCAGCTGCAGAGCAAATGCTTCAGATCTGACTCTTGCTATTTACAGTGGGAAACATTTAATATAGTTGACCAAGGTGAATTCTTAGACAATATTCAGCTTAAAAGCTGCTTTGGGCAAATGAATAAATGATTAAAATTGAACTGGCGCACAGCACATTACTTGCTGGCTTTTCAGTAATATAATTTAAATACATTCTGAATTGGCCCATCAATTAAATTGCATATTAAAGAATCACCATACTAAATCTTTAGTGAAGGAATCCACATTATTCTTCGCAAGTTATGTACTTAACTAGAAAAAACACAGTAAAAATGAATACTGTATTAACACCTCCAGTACACTTCAAAATTCAATATGACCTGTATGTTTATTAGCTTATTTTACTGCTTTTTTATGTCTGGGTTGTCAAAATTGATTTTCTATGAAGTGACATATAGGGTTTATTGGCCCTCTTCAGAAACAACCCGCACTGATTGCAGGGTTCCACCATGGGAAGTTTATCCCGATCCTTTCTGTATGAAAGTACCTTTAACACATGGCAGTGATGTGGCAAAGTTCCTAAGTTTATAAGATATAGGAGCACAATTAGGCCAAACAGCCCATCAAGTCTGGTCCACCATTCGATCAAGGCTGATATGCTGCTCATTCCCATTTTCCTGCCTTCTCTCCATATCCCTTCAATCCATGACCAAATAAACATCTGTCTAATCTGTCTCTTCCTTAAATATATTCCCTGGCCCAGTATCCACCACACTTTGGAGTAGTGAATTCCACAGTGACTCAAGGGTAACCAGGAAAATAAATGCTGGCCTTGCTAACAATGCTTGAGAATTTATTAATAACCTTATGTAAAGTTCGGTGTGTATTGTGAACATAACGGTTGCTGCATTACAGGTAGTTTTCATTCTGATGATTTTATGGTCGGTTCACATATTTCATTGACTTGATTTGTATTTTTCTTCTTTCTAATGGTCATTTTCTACTTGTTATTCAGCAACCATATTCCTCAAGCCTTTCTTTCAAGCCACTGAATCCCACTAGCAAATGTTCTACCCAATCTCATAACAGAAAAATAAATTCTCAAACACACTCCCATGATACAGCCCTCCCAGTATCCAATTCATAAAAATGTTGCCTTAAGTGTAACGGAGACTGAGATGAGTTCATTATTATAGGCAGAATCTTCTAGGGGCTTTCTAGGTGATGTGGGCTGTGGTGAGATTTGTGGCAGAATCAAACGAGACGTTCAGTAACACATACTTGGATGTCAGAGCATTTTGGATAATCTTTTCTTCTTTTGGAAAGTGGCATGGGAAGTTTTTCGCTAGAAGTAGCAAGTTGCCAATTAAGAAACCTAACTGGATACTCACAGCATCCCTGCCTTGTCTTGCCATTTTGCATTTTACCCTCGCAGCCAAGGTATCAGGCTCATTATTACTTCTATCCTGCCTTCCATTCAGTACAAGTACCAAGGTAGTAAGAATGCCATGATTATCAGCAGGTCTCAGTCAAGTCAAGCAAGGAAGCCTTTGTACAGGGGCTCCTGGCACACAAAATCAAACGCAGCCTTCAATACAAGTGTAGGGGCATGGAAACTGTCAGTTAGCCACTCAGGATGTTCTACACAAAAGGGTGAGGAGCCAAACATTAGACATCCTACCACCCAGTCTTGAGCCTTTCTACTGTTTTGGGGGGCTGCTTTCCTCCTAAACAACAGAATCCTATATTAAAAGGAGATGAAAGCGGGTGACATAGATCTCCAGAACTGTTCAGGTCAGGTCTAGATTGAATGTTTGTCCAGGCACATAAGTGGTTTTTAAAGATGGTGCATATGCAAGGAGTGCCAGTAAATTCCAGGATATCTGCTGGGTGGTGTGTGGTTCTGAGAACAGTGTATGGGATGTTATGTGGCAGGATGTGTTAGTTAATGAAACAAAAACAGAAGTTGCTGGAAAAGTTCAGCAGGTCTAGCAGCATCTGTGAAGAGAAATCAAAGTTTTGGGTCAGTCTACCCAAAACGTTAACTTTGATTTCTCTTCAAGGGTGCTGGCAGACCTACTAAGCTTGTCCAGCAACTTCTGGTCTTTTTTCTGATTCTCAGCATCTACAGTTCGTTCAGTTTTTATTTGTGTAGTTAATGAGGCAGGCTTGGTAAGATTTAGTGAGAAATCTCTCCACAAAAACTCTACACAAGTTGGACTTAATAAGAAAAAACACAAGATTCAGCCATACATTCTCTTTGGAATAAAATAGCAAAGGTTACATGTGTGGTTATGTTCACTACAGTCTGGTGTCAAATTCCTGAACCACCACAGGCCCATTTTGAAACCCAATTTGATGTTGCATTTTTTAACTACTCGTCAGCTTCAGTTGATTTTTATATTTTAGAAAAGATCAGCAATGGTAGCTGTGCTCATGACATTGAAGCTATAACAAATGCTTGTTTGTACTTCAGAGTTGAATAAAGCTTGACGATTCGGACTGAGACTATTCACTTCTACCGTGGAGCAGTTTCTTTACCTCTGGGTCTTTGTAGCATGTTGGCTGTGGAGATGAGAAGGATGCTACAGAGTAAAGAGAACGTAGGAACGGACAAGTATTGTGGCATTTTTATTTTGACGAGTATCGGGGATTTGGATGTATTTATTCAAAATATCTCTAAAGTTGAACTGAGAGAATCTGGTCCTCGATAAAAGTAGATTCAATGTAACAGGAACCAATGTTGTCTTCCAATTTATGTTCTTGCTCAAAACAACAAAAATCAGGACAAATCCATTGCAGCCCATTAGTCTAACCTTGATCGTCAGCAAAATGGTGGAAGGGTATGTCAACTGTGCTATTAAGTGACTCTTTTCTTTAACATTCCATGGGATGTGGGCATCATTGGCAATACCAAACTTGCCTCTCATCCCTAATTGCCCTTGAAGTGAGTGGGTTGCCAGCTCATTTCAGAAGATAGTTAAGAGTTAAACACACTGTTGTGGATCTGGAGTCACATGTAGGCCAGGATAGAAGATTTTTCTTCCCCAAATTATATTAGTGAGACAGATGAGCTTTTATGATAACCAATGAGTGTTTAACAGTCATTATTTCTGAGACTAAATAGTTTATAATTCCAACTTAAGTGGCACTAGCACCTGTGGTGGGGTTTAAACCCATGTACCCAAACATTAATCTGGGCTACTAGCTTGAGTCCAGGGACATTTCTATGACACCAGTAACCTGCTCACTTTGGGTTCTGACAGAACCACTCAGCTGCTTAACCCAACACACACGTGTCAGGCAATAGCCACCGCCAATGAGAGAGAATCTAACCATCTTGCTATTGACATTCAATGTCATTATCCTCTATGAATCCCTACTAACATCATCTTGGGATTCAACTGACCAGAAACCTTACTGGATCAGCTATATCATGGCTACAAAAGCATGTCAATAACTGTAAGAGTTGATAAAATGTGGAGCTGGAAAGAGCACAGCAGGTCAAGCAGCATCAGAAGAGCAAGCGAGTCGACGTTTTGGGCAGGACTTCTTGAATCCTGATGAAGGGTCCTGCCCAAAATGTTAACTCACCTGCACTTCTGATGCCACTTGACCTGCTGTTCTTTTTCCTGCTCCACATTTTATCGACTCTGACTTTCCAGCATCTGCAGTCTTCACTATCTCCAAGTTGCTATTAACAACTATAAATCTTGCAGTAAGTAACTCACTTTGGCTCCACAAAGTCAGTCCACCATCTGCAAGGCACAAAAAACATAATAAATATTACCTTATGAAGCTTGAAACCATCCAGGACAAAGCAGCCAAATTTTCACATTAACTGTCCACTCCCTCCACCTCTGAGCAGAACTGAAATGGACTGGAAATGTTTTTATGTTGCTGGCAAAGGGAGGAGTGAGTGAAAGAAACAGGTAGTGAGAGTCCCTAAAGCAAAAGACAAAAGAGGGTGGTAGAGGAGTGATTGAGATGTAAATAGGCGTTTGATACGAAAATAAGAAAATGGGTCCTCTTTGCAGAGAGCAAAGCACACAAGACAAATGTGATACTGGGGATTTGTAATCAAAATGGAGGTCAGAGGACATGCTCTGATGTTGCCAAATGGTCTGAGGTTCATATGTATGGAAACATTATTGCAATGAGTTAGACAATTAGTCATGACTCAGTTCATCCCTGAAACACAATACTCTAGGTTCAAGTTCTGCTGCAGATCTTCTGCACAAAATGAAGGCTATCACTTCAATGCAAGACTAAGGAAGCGCTGCACTGTCACAGGTGTTGTCTTTGGGATAAGACATTAGACCAAAGTTTGTGATCAGAGTAATGTCTTGAAGGAGTTGAGAATATACAAGATTGAGGGTCTGAATTAACTTCAGTAGAGACCATCATTAATTCCTCAGTTTTTAAGCAGTCATACAACTATATAGATTGGAAACTGTTGGTTTTTGTGGTGAAGAGATACTGTCCATCCTTCCAGGACAGAAGATCTGGGTTTAGTTAATACTTGTCCCAGAAATGTGTTATAACACATCCAAACAAAAAGGTTAAAAATAAATTTTAGATAGGAAACAGTTTGAGAGATTAGACTCTAACTCGTTTTAATTCTTCCAAGTGTGTTAGTATTGTTTGTACAAACAATATTTTATGTCAGAAAGAATTGTTGTGAATCTTGATTGGATTAAGCCACTTTAAAAGCATTGACACAAGTGTCACTTCAACATGAATTGACGTATTTCATCTGTTTTGGGTATTCAAACTAGAACAAGCAGCTGAATGAAAAATAGGAGTTTTCAATAATAATAAAAAAATTGTTGGCTTAAAAAAAAGGAAGCATCATTATTACCAAGGTGTGCCATGATTATTCTTTTTACTTAAAAATAACAGATACAAAACAATAAATAACATGTTTGGCAATCATTCACAGTACACAGAGTTCAGCCGTCAGAAATGGATATGTGGAAATCTGCTTTGGCCTATAATAGAGACTCATTGGGCCCCAGCTCTCATTAGCAAATTGACAACAATCTGTGGATGCCAAACAGCTGTGCAGGAACAACTTACTGGTTTCAACTTGAGACGATGGCACACCAGCTGGCTCCCCAGCAGTGGCACAAAGATCAGTCTTAGGTTATGGAAAGAGGAAATTGAGGGGGGAAAATTGGGAATTTATTGGAAGGGAGTTTCAAAAAGATGTTTGGTCCATGATTTGCAGATGTAAGTGATCCAACAGGTATTTCATTCGAGTCTCTGTGTACCTACTCTTTCATGTGTCATCTGCCATATCAGATGCTTAGGCATACGTGGCCTCAATGAATTTCAAGCCATAATGTTTCTGTACCAGAAAAGATACACATGCAAATTCCTCAATAACTTCATGATTAAATATACTTAGCAGCGTGGGGCTGAGCTACCCATTCAGACTGGAAAGGTCTCACTTGTTTGTGCTGTCATCAGGACAGAAATGATGGCAGTAAGATATAAACTTTGCATTTTTATATACATTCAATATATACCTCTGTACTTTCACGCTACAGAATGAAAGGCAAATCATGCATTGAGTGTTTTTCTTCATTACCATACAGTGTCTTCTGCCAATGAGTGAAGTGATCACGGACAGACACTATGATGTTCCATGGTAATGTCATCCCAAAAATGACCAAGCTCCCGTATAAACATGTCACATTTCCAAAGGAAGTAGAGTACTGAACGCATGAAAATGTATTGCAGCCTTAAAGACAGGACAGAAAAATCTTGGAAATCCATTACAGATAAAAGGTATTAGATTACAACACATTAAAATGTGGGGAAAGTGGAACATTTTTTTTTAAAACTGGTGCTAAAATAATTAATATTTAGTCAAACATTATTAGTTGTCACAGTATTTTACATTATTACAAATACTAATGCACCAAATAAAACTTCAGCTGCATATGGGATCTTGAGCTACCTTGTTTTGAATTATTGTCTATGTATGATGAGATTGGTCCATGTGAACAATTTAACTTCAGGCACAATGCAATCTTATTTTGTAATATCTCTTTCATAACCCTCTGTTGTAATAAAGACTGTCTTCTGTTGTGGCCGATTGGATCAAAGGTTCAAGATTGTCCCGTTTTATCTGAAATAAAACTAACAATTAGTTTAGATTTTAAAAACAAATGCTACTTTGCTTGCAGAGTGTGGTTCTAAATTATCTACCTTTCACTCTTGTATTGTCCATCTCCCCCTCCAAAGCAAATCTTACTCTCAGATTGTTCCCTGCCATGGTTATATAGAAAAGCACGATCTGAGTTACTGGCATGGCAACTGAAGCTGGAAAAAGCTAATCATGTGACATCTATGATTTCACGCTTTACCAAAGAATTGCAAAATGGAGACACTTTACAGGTCTTCTATTGATTGTATGAATTTCTCTATAGCAAAGATGGAAATTCACAACCTTTCTGATCTGGAAGCCTCAACACCAATGTGATGGAGTTTTTGCTATATATTGAGTTGTTGGACAAGCCACACACAGAGTCATACAGCATGGAAGCAGATCCTTTGGTCCAGCTAGTCCACGCCAACCATGTTCCCAAATTAAACTAGCTCCACTTGCCTGCATTTGGCTCATATCCCTTCAAACTTTACTTATTCATGTAATTATCCAGATGCCTTTTAAATGGGAAGATTGTACCAATTCCACCATTTCCTCTGACAGTTCATTTCACACATACTCCACCCTCTGTGTGAAAAAGTTACCCGTCAGATCCTTTTTAAATCTTTCCCCACACGTTAATCCTATGCCCTCTTCTGGGGTAAGGCACTTCCCTTACCCCAGAAGAAAAAAGAGATCTTGGCTATTCACGCTATCCAAACCCCTCATATTATAAACATCTATAAAGGTCACCCCTCAGCCTCCAACACTCTAAAGAAAAAAGCTGAAGCCTATCCAGCCTTTCCCTATAGCTCAAATCCTCCTGTCCCAGCTACATTCTTGTAAATCTTTTCTGCACCCTCTCAAGTTTAACAACATCTTTTCTATAAAAAGGCTACCAGAACTGTACACAGTATTCAAAAATTGGCCTCACCAATGTCTGTACAACCACAACCTGACATCCCAACTCCTATTCTCAATGTTCTGACTAATGAAGGCAAGATGCTAAACATGATCTTCACCACCCTGTCTATCTCGAACTTTACTTTCAAGAAACTATGCAGCTGCATCCTAGGTCTCTTGGTTTGGTGGCACTCCCCAGGGACCTACCATTAAGTGTACAAATCTTGCCCTGGTTTGCCTTACCAAAATGTAACACCTTACATTTATCTGAATTAAACTCCACCTGGCACTCTTTGGTCCATTAGATCAGGATGCAAGTGTACTCTGAAATAATCTTCTTCACTATCCACTACACCATCTTTGCCTGAAGATGTTACCAAGTAGAGTGAAAAAATGTCTGGAAATGAACCTCCCAGCTCAGCGAGCAAACCTTCATTCAAAATCTCAACCTGAACTACAAATCTTCTCAAACCTCGCTAACACCATCTATATTGGTGTCATCTGCAAACCTACTAATCATACCTCCTATATTCAAATCATACAAATTTTCACTGTTAAAATTGCAAACCTTGTTCTTCAAACTGGACTGCCCTGACTACAGTACATCAAGTCTCCCCCACCACCCCAACTCCACACAATTACAGCCACAAAACAAAATGCTGCTCTTAGGATGGTCATTTGGAATTAAATAAAATATGAATTATTCTTTTTCTAACCCAGTCATCACACTTTCAACCCAGTAAGAAACTGCATCATCTGATTTGGCTGCCCCAGGTCTTTAGATATCGCTGTTCTGACCCTGTTATATTGTATTGCTGAGACCCAGTCACAAACACATTTCTCAATTTCAGGTTTTGCAATGATTCTTTCTTTAGAGTTACTATAACTAAATATTATTTTAAGTATTTTCCTGCACTTAAATGCTAACACATTGACTATCAAATTGCAAAGTTAGAAACGTGCTTTTTATCTTCATGTCCTGAAATGATGGGTTTGAAGCAGTGGTTTCCAAATTTTTCTGTACAAGTCGCTATCTGCGAATACGAACACTCTCATGGTGGGTAGGGAAGAGGGGAAAAAAAAAGGATCAAGTCTACAAATCTTTCAGAATGTCTTTGTTAATATCAACAAATTCCAAGGGGTATCAAGTCAAAACTAGATAAATCAAGCATCAGCTACTGAAAACAAAAAGTAAAGTTCTGACTCATCAGTAGCACTCTTGCCTGAATCAGAAGGCCATGGGTTCAATTCCTACTTCAAAGACTTGAGCACAGAAATCTTGGCTGACACTCTAGTGCAGCACGCCAACAGTACAGTATTACCAGAGGTGCTGACGTTTGGAGAAGACATTAAATCAAGGCCCTCTCTGCTCCATCAGCTAGATGTAAAAGATCCCTTGCACTATCTCAAAGAAAAGATGATTCTCAATCAACATCTTTAAAAAGGACAGATCATCTGGCCATTGCTTTTTGTGGAAGCTCGCGGTGCACAAATTGGCTGCTGCATTTTCCATATTACACTATACTTCAAACATACTCAATGGCTGTAAAGACCTTTAAAATGCTGATCATGAAAAAGGTGCTAAATGCAATTTCCTTCTTTTTCACTTTGTTTAAGATACAGCATAAAAACAACAGTACCAATTCAACAAATCCAGTAAAACACAACCCTAATGAGCAGTGGGAAAGAATCTGATAAGCCCACAGACATTAAGGGAATCCAGTCTGAAAACCATCATGACCATTAAATGAAAACATCAATTCCAAAGAACAGCAAGACAACTGGTGTTTCCAGCAAAATACAGAACAACAGAATTTTGAATAGAATATACGACATGTTAAACACATTACATACCTTCCCTGTCTGAGGATACAGGCTAAAAGAAATGGGGACCATTAGTCCAAATACAATAGCCGTCATTACATGTCTGAAAGGAGCTAGAGCAAGTGGAAATCTTCTGATGAAATTTGTCCTAGAGTAGAAAAAGTATTATTGAGCACTTAACAGTAATAAGAATGTAGTAGGGAAAAAAAAGATCACAACATGGGCATTTATATGCATGTTGTTCAAACAGCTACTTGGGCCCCAACAACGTCCAAATCTCTGTCAATATCTCTCCACCTCCTTCTGCTAATTTAAGACTCTCTTGTGGACAGCTGGTAGCAATCTTGTCCCCAAGTTAGAAAGCTTTAAGGTCAGATCCCACTCCAAGGCTTGAGAACAAACATCAAAGTTGACACTTTGGCAGAGTGCCACACCTTTGGAGCTAGGGCCTTTTAGATGTGATATCAAGTTGCAGCCCTGTTTGGATGCATAGAAAAAGTTCCCATGGCATTATTACTGTTCTTATGAGCAAAAGAATTTGGTGCAAAGACAGGTATATGGAATTAAGCTCAGATCAGCCATGATTTCATTGAATGATGGAACAGGTGTGAGGGACTGAATGGTGTACTCCTGTTACTATTTCAAAGAAAGTAGGGGAATTACCCCAATTTCTTAGTCCTGTTCCTCCAATAATGTCACAAAAAGTCATTATCACCTGGCTATTTGTGGGATCCTGCTGTGCACAAATGGCTACAAGTGTTTTCTAATACGTACTTAATTAGGAGGAGTCCCAACATACTCTACAAGTATTGCATGGAGAATGGAACAATCAGGGGAACAGTAGATTCCATTGGGGTCCATGTGGGCAATCTGTGCAGGGAGCCCTAGGGGTCTGGTTAGGTATTACACATGCATCTGACATTTGTCTGCACTGTGGAGGAGGAGGAGGAGGGGGGACGGGGGAGGAGGGGGGAGGGAGGAGGGGGGAGGAGGGGGGAGGAGGGGGGAGGAGGGGGGGAGGGGGGGGGGAGGGGGGGAGGGGGGAGGAAGAAGAGGAATTTTGAGGTAGGTATAGGTATTGAGGTGGTATTAAAGATTTTGAGGGAACTTAAAGTGGACAAATTGACAAATTTATGAGGCTTTGTATCCCAAACTGCTGTGGAAAACAAGAAAAAACATTTTGGAGTCTCTGATCCAAATGTTTAATTCTTTTCTGGTCACAGATGAGGCACCAGAGGACCACACAACAGCTAATGTGGTTCCACTTTTCAAGGTAGATGGTAGAGAGAAACCAGAGAATTATAGTCCAGTGAGTCAAGCATCAGTGGTAGGGAAACGTATGAGGAAATTTTAATGGAGAGAATTAATCTCTGCTTGGAGAGGCAAAGTTTGATTAACAATAGTCAGCATGGCTTTGTCAGAGGGAGGTCACGCCTAACAAATTTGATTGAACTTTTTGAGGAGATAACCAGGTGTGCACATGAGCGTACAGCAGTTGATATAATTTATATGGATTTCAGAAAAGTCTTTGACAAGGTCCCAAATGGGAGAATGGTAAAGAAGGTAAAAGCACATGGAGATCCAGGATAATGTGGCAAATTGAATCCAAATTGTCTTAGTGGTAGGACATGAAGGGTAGCAGTAGGAGGCTGTTTGTGTAACTGGAGGCCGGTACTTAGTGGCATATCACAGGGATCAGTGCTGGGCCTCCTATTGTTTGTGACATAAATAAACGATATTGAAGAAAACGCGAGAGGGTTGCTTAGTACGTTTCTGCATAACGCAAGATAGGCTGGATAGTTGACAATGAGGAAGACGATCTTAGGCAGAAGGATATAAACAGATTGGCCAGGCAGGCAGGTAGGTCAGTGGCAGGTGGAATTTAACTCTGCTAAGTGTGAGATGATTCACTTTGGAAGAAGTAACAAACAAGAGTGTACTCATTGCATGGTCAGACTCTAGAAAGCTTAGAGGATCAGAGAGATCTGGTGTTCTCCCTGAAGGTCGCAGGACAGATTTGTTGGAATGTGGGTATCACTCATAACTAATTGCCCAGAAGGCAGTTAAGAGTCAAGCACCTTGCTGTGGGTCTGGAGTCACATGTGTAGGCCAGATCAGGAAAGGATGAGTTCCCTTACCTAAAAGACATGAGCAAACCAGATGGGTTTTCCAACAAACAACAGTTTCATGATTATCATTTGACTCTTAATTCTAGATTTTTATTGAATTCAAATTCCACCATTTGCCATGGGAAATTTGAACTCAGGTCCCCAAAACATTGCCTGGTTTTCTGGATTAATAGTTAATTAATAATACCACATAGGTTAATAGGGTAGTTAAAAAGACATATGGGTCACTTGCCCTTACCAGCCATGTGACAAAGCTGTTCCTTTAACAAGGTTAGGTTGTCCTTTTTTTTCCCCCTTGTAAATGACATACATTCTGAATCGTCAGAGGTTGAAATGGATTTTAGGGCCAGTTTGTTTAGAACTAAATGATACTGTCTCAGGCAGAAGGCTTTCAAGTTTTTAAAAAAAGACTTGCATAATTAAAAGGGAGTGGTCAACTCTAACAGCTCTGGTAATTCAGCAGTTGCAGTGAGTGTGTATGTGGAAAAGAAAGGTTGCTGAAGTCTCTCACTCTCTCTTCAAGCCAGTGAGAGCTTGTCTCACTTTATCTTTTGTGCCATGGGGTGTTTATTGGGATTGTTGCAAGTATTTTGGAACAGCATAATTAAGTTGGGATAGTCTGTTTTGTTTTCAGATAGGATAAGTTATTCAGTATTCTGTTATCTGTTCTTTGTATTGCATTCAGTAATCTCGTAAATAAATTCTGTTTTGTTTAAAACTAAGTAATTTGACCAGCTGACTCTCTCCTGGAATATCCATTGGACACCTGATTAAATCAAATAGAATGGTTAGGGTCTGGGCTACCTTCTTGAAATATTTTGAGGGGTCTGGCCTGATCCATAACAGTCATGGCATAGATTATAAGAGCAACAATGTTAGGTTGGAGCTTCACAAAACTTTGGTGAGGCCATGACTGGAGTAGTGGGTGCAGTTCTGGTCATCACACTACAGGAAAGATGTTACTGTACTGGATGGGTTACAGAGGAGATTCACCAGGTGTCGCCTGGGATGGAGCAGTTTAGCTACAAAGATAGGCTGGACTTATCCAGCCTGTTTTCTTTAGACCAGAGAAAGCTAACAGGAAATCTGATTGAACTGTGTAAGATTATGAGGGGCAGAAACAGGCTTGATAGAAATTAGCTTATTTCCTCCTTAGCTGAACAGCCAATAACAAGGGAGCATAACTTTAAGGTGAATGGCAATAGATTTGGAGGGGATTGGAGGATTTTCTTTCACCCAGAGGATGATATAAATCTCGAAGTGGAGGTCGAAAACTTCATAACTTTTAGAAAGGTACTTGGATGAGCACTTGAACTACCATAACATTCAAGGCTATGGGCCAAGTGCTGGATAGTGACACTAATGTAGGTTTAGTAGTTTTTGTCGGTGCAGACTCAATGGGCCGAAAGGCCTCTTCAGTACTCTTAAGACTCTGAAGTGCCTTGGGATAACTGGTGTTCAAGAAAAGTGCTATAAGAATGCGAGTCTTTCTTTTTACTTCCTCATCTATGATGTAAGAAAGCTAAAAGAAGTGAAGCTGGGGAAAAGTATGGAAAATGAAATAAAACACTGTTTTAGATAATGCAGTGAGTTTTTATCAATTTCTAAAAAATGGAATAGTGTTTAGAGAAGAACATGGAGGCAGAACTTGGATTCAATCTAAAAGACAATGGAAGACTTTTTCAAGAATATTTCCTACCTTTGTAAATAACTGACAAGTATGTTGGGTGCAGCCACTGTAGTTCCAACTAATACTGCTCGAGAAAACGCTGTCTCTTTTATTGCCTAGAGGGGAGTAAATCAACTTTGTAAATACTGCGACTAATCTCACAGTCAAAGATGCAACTTTTGGTTTTAACCCACAAGCTCACCCTTTATCATATCCAATATATAGAAAAATGATCACATCCAGGACACGAGAATGGTGAAAAGTCGATCAGCAATAATGAATACAATATCAAGATCAATTAAATGCAGCACTTCCTTTATGAAATATATATGAAATTTAATTTTTGAATATTACAAATGAAAATAAAAGCATGAGGTTACATTGGTGTAACATAACACTCCCATCCTCAAGAGCTGCTCACTAATCCCAGATGTGTTCCCAACAGCTTTAGAAGTATATAATGGCCACTGCTGGGACCAAAAGCAGTCACCAAGAAGAAAAACATGGATAACCAACTTGAAGTCCAGGCATTTTGTTGAAGAAAGGATTGGAGACTCCAGGTGAGGGAAGAGTTGGATTGGAGGGGTTTTGGAGGTTGTGGCAGGAGTCAGAAAGTGTGTTTCTTTCACAAGGATGCCAGGAAGGGATGGTGGGGCTGGTTGGTCAGGAAGAATAACACTACCTTCAAGCCAATTTTGTTCCATTGGCTGACTCCCCCGGATCCCATGTGATCTAACCTTGCTAACCTGTCTACCATGCCTGCTGCTATGTTCTTATTGATAGTCAACAGTGTGGTGTAAAACCATGTGTAGGTCAGACTGAAAAGGTTTTGTTAACAATACTTAGGATTACTTTTTCTGGCATCAGCTTAAATTTAAATTTCACAAAATTATGTGACAAAGTCGGAGTTTACAAACTTTTATTTGTTAGCCCATGAATATAGTCAATATGCAGTAAGATGCCTTACCTTAGTTCCAGCTAATTGTGAGATTCCGACCACATTTCCATTCTTATCGACAACTTCAATTCCTTTATCAAATTCAATGCCTCTAACTATTGCCACATTCAGAGCACTTGCAATCGCTGTGAGGAAAGACAGCAGTGAAATAAAAATTTATCTTAAACAAGTATCAAAATCAAAACATAAAATAGCATCTTAGCTCATTCTGTGAATCCTTCTTGGATATAAATCTTAAGTACAAGAGACAGCGATAACTTATGGCTGGTCAAGTCTGAAAAATTAAGAAAAGTGTCCTTGACTTTTTCCTCATGTTTTCCAATAGTGATTAAAAAATAGAGGAGCAAAAAAATTAAGCTTTCCCCTACTTTATGCACTTTCCCACAATCCCTGGAGTAAGACAGTGGGGAAATATCACTGCTTCTTACTCTGCTGACTCTCTCTAAACAGAAGCCAAAGGTTTGTGAAAATGCAAACAGATGATTTGTACTTCAATTGCTTCCTGGACTTGTAGGGTAAGCTCCCCAGCTTTGTTTGTGGTGCAGTGTTTCATAATAAACAGCAAAACTGAAAATTACAAAAGATAAGAAACAGAAAACCTAACCTGAAATGTAATGACCTGGAGAACAAATTCTCATGTCACACAATTGATGTGCGTTTATGCAATTGCAGAAATTGTGTCATAATTAAATTAGTCTTTTTATTAAGATAAGACAGATGCAATGCCTCCCTACTTTACTCCTTCATATCCTTATCAGGTAGTCATGTTCTAGGTGCAGCATGAGGTATCTTTCACTATTGTACTTGCACTTTAACCTCTTATTGCACTATTCTGATAATCCCGGTGCCCTCTCTGGTGCTCCAATTAATTGCCTACTTACCAAGTACAGGAACTGGCAGAATCTTTCTGAACACAGTATGTACTATAGGACTGTTAGAGGTGTAGCGATTCATCATAAACTGAGGGAAAACCTAATTTTAAAAAGGTTTTAGAAATTAGTAAAACATGAATATAAATATTTCTAAATGTTTGATATACAATACATGACATGCTTAGGATTTATTAAGTAGCAGCTTGCATACAAATGAACATATAAATTAGGAGGAATAGGCCATTCATTGCCTATTGTTTAGCTTTTGATAAGATCATGGGTGATTTGATCACTACGTTTCCAAAAAACTTGTATTCCCTTGTTGATCAAGAATCAAATTATCTTAGCCTTAAAAGTTTTCAACAATCATGTTTTCAATGCTCACTGGGAAGAGATCCATAGACTCACCACCTCCAAGAGAACACATTTATCCTCACCAATGCCTTAAATGGCTAAATAGCCACAATAATTTCTGCATTCTTATTTTCTATCAGATGGTTTGCACCGCAAGTGGCTGTGGACTTCAGATGAGCACAGAAATGGACTAAGATATATTATGTTCCGAACTACTGGCTGACACTGAATAGTAGGGCTCAACTTGGTTGAGTACTGAAGGACCATCAGCTCAAATGGAACCACATCACAGAGCAAATTAGCATCATCAGAAGAGATTGTACAACGAATAAAGGCACAAAGGAAAGAGAGTGGGTACATCTTTTCAATAGTTTTACCTCGTATCAACTGATAATATTTTGAATGGTATTAAAGTGAACATGAAGTTAACAAAAGCAGTGGTAGGAGATAGATGTTAGAGAAGCGTTCAGCCAAGTATAAAGATAGAAATACTTGCAATATGCACACAGTTTGTATTTTAGAATAAGTTCACGTTGGTTCTTAAGAATAATCAATTTTTTCCAAAATAAAAATAAAGATCACCTTTTACTGCTTAAAAAATGAAAACTAGATTTTTATAAAGTCCAAGATACATCTCCAAACAGATGAGGGTGCTGCATGGCACCATTGTTGAATTACATTACATAATTTCCCATAAAACACATAGCATTTTGATTACATACTCCCAAACATGTAGTATAGGTTGCAGCTCCAACCAAAAGGAAACCTTGTTGTAAAGAAACATTTTCATCCTAAAAGGAAACAGCATTGTGAAACAAAAAATTACTTTGCTTCAAACACGATATACAGATACAATAATTGACACTTAACATGTAATTTTTTTTAAAAATGAATTATTTTCAAATGTGTATAGTTTTATATATTCAGAAATGGCGAGTTTATGTTATGGGAGACCTGAAGAGACCATTATCCTGAGACCAAAACAATTAGTGACACAGAGTAGGTGGCTGTGTAATTATTCTGGATTCCAAGATGTTGTTCAAGATCATTAAGTTAACTGACCCAAGTACTTTGAGCTCTTTGTATGAGATTTACTTTGAGCAATTTCAGCTTACTTCCTCCATTTTCTTGCGACATTGAGTACAGGAGTTGGGAGGTCATGTTGCGGCTGTACAGTACATTGGTTAGGCCACTGTTGGAATATTGCGTGCAATTCTGGTCTCCTTCCTATCGGAAAGATGTTGTGAAACTTGAAAGGGTTCAGAAAAGATTTACAAGGATGTTGCCAGGGTTGGAGGATCTGAGCTACAGGGAGAGGCTGAACAGGCTGGGGCTGTTTTCCCTGGAGCGTCAGAGGTTGAGAGGTGACCTTATAGAGGTTTATAAAATCATGAGGGGGATGGATAGGATAAATAGACAAAGTTTTTTCCTGGAGGGTGGGGAGTCCAGAACTAGAGGGTTTAGGGCGAGAGGGGAAAGATATAAAAGAGACCTAACGGGCAACTTTTTCATGCAGACAGTGGTACGTGTATGGAATAGGCTGCCAGAGGATGTGGTGGAGGCTGGTACAATTGCAATATTTAAGAGGCAATTGGATGGATATATGAATAGGAAGGGTTTAGGAGGGATGTGGGCCGGGTGCTCGCAGGTGTGACTAGATTGGGTTGGGATATCTGGTCGGCATGGACAAGTTGGACCAAAGAGTCTGTTTCCATGCTGTACATCTCTGAGTCTATGATTGTTTTTCTGTGGAATATCTCTAGCAACGTTGGCGCTCGTACCCAGACTTTAGTGAGAAGTCAGTCATCGGCTGAGCAGGATGAATCTGGGTTTACCCTCTTTTATTGGGGTTTGATTCAATGTGTGGCTTGTCAGGTTACTTAAGTGAGCAGTTAAGAGCCAACCCTATTATTGTGGAACTTCAGTCACATCCAGGGAGGTCTGTTTAAAGATGACAAGTCTGTGTCCATAAAGATGATTAATTATCCAGGTGTGATTTTGGAATCTGAAAATTCATAGCCGACATTTTCTGGAACCATTGTACACATTCATAAAAAATATATTGACTCAAGTTGAAAAGTTTGGCACTTACTTTACAGGTAGTTTTATTTCTGTTTGTGAGGTTATAACCTGCACTGTATGACTGAAAGAGAAACTATAAACAAAGGAAATAATATTAATATATTTTCTAATAGCAAGTGTAAGTTAACATTAAACAACCGAAATTCTATAACTGTGTTTTAGAACCAGCAGCCCAATGAGAAAGTGTAGAAAATGTGAAACACTTCACTTTTAGTTCAGTACTCCTGTTAAGTGGCTAAATGAATGTCCTATAAAATTAAGACCTCTCAGAGAGAGAGAGAGAGAGAGAGACTGAAAATAGTGGAAATACTCAGGTCAGGAAGTACCTGAGAGATCAAAGAGGTTTCTCACGTGAATGGTCTTGAAAGAAAAGTTACAGATGAACAGCTTTCAAAAAAAATGAAACAAAAGGAATGGGTAGGAAAGTAACATCAATAAATAGGTTAATAAAACAAACAAAAAGAAAAACAATAATTGCTGCAGAAACTCAACAAGTCTGACAGCATCTGTGGAGTTGAGAAACAGTTAACATTTCAAGTGCAGAAACCCCTTTTCAGAGCAATACTTATTCACCTATTCAAGTTGGAGGTAAACGATTCCTTGCTACTGGTTCAAAGAAGGGAATGATTCTTCAATCATTGGCACAAATTAAGATTATTTAGTTATCATGCTGCTGTAAGACAGAGCTTGAAGGGCAAAAATTAGCCATGTTTCCCACATTATAACAGTGACAATACTTCAAACAAACTTTATTAGCTGCAAAACATCTTGGGCTTTCTTGTGGCCAGAGAAGACTTTTGTGACGGCATTGTGGCTCAGTAGTTAGCACTGCTGTCTCATAGCACCAGGGGGCCTGGGGTCAATTCAAGCCTCAGCGAAATGTCTGTGTGGGGTTTGCACATTCCGCCCATACCTGCATGGGTTTCCTCTGGGTGCTTCAGTTTCCTCCAACAGTTCAAAGATGTGTAGGTTAGGTGGAATAGCCATGCTAAATTGCCCATATTGTCCAGGGATGTGCAGTCTAGGTGGATTGGCCATGGGAAATGCAGGGTTATGGGGATAGGTTGATGGGGGGGGGGGGTGGGGGGAAGAGAAGAAGAGGTGGTTCTGGATGGGATGCCCTTTGGTAGGTTGGTACAAATTCGAGGGACTGAATGGCTTGCTTCCACACTGTAGGGATTCTATGATATAAAATGCAAGCCTTTCATTTCTCAGGCCACTGGTTCCTTATAACTAAATAAGTTTTGAATAAATAGAATTCTCATGGTGTATAAATTTGCTTCTTCTCTGTGTCAAATTGTGCAGTGTCTGATGCAAAGATGGTTGATCCATTGGTCACTCACAACAAAGTTTTGCCCTTCGTTTAAGCTTAATCACCATTAATTGTAATTCTTCTCACATTAATTTGTAAAACCTTTATGAGGAGTGATGAATTCACGCGTTTGACACATAATGCTTGGTT
This sequence comes from Chiloscyllium punctatum, assembly GCF_047496795.1. Classification (NCBI taxonomy): domain Eukaryota; kingdom Metazoa; phylum Chordata; class Chondrichthyes; order Orectolobiformes; family Hemiscylliidae; genus Chiloscyllium; species Chiloscyllium punctatum. The sequence continues at coordinate 18,026,732 of NC_092776.1, read as the reverse complement.
ATTTTCATCTATGACACACGTGCACAATATTAACACACACAGTTGTCCCAATTACTAGCTTCTCACAAAAATACCGCACTTTATGTTCATTCATACATCAGAATAGTTGGAAACAAATTACGTCCAGTCATTACCTGCCAAAATAAAGCTGGTTTCATCCCTCTGTGAGGCAGAAGCATAGCCACAACCTGATTAAAATCAAACTAATTAGATCATTTGATATCATATAATAGATATATTTTATTAAAGGTGATATATTCATACAGTAGATCAAATTTATATCCATAGTCAAGGAAACATTTCATGAACAAACATCTCTCACTCCACTTTTTACATTCAAGTTTTTTTACATATTTTTAAAAAATGAGAACTTTACTACATAAGAAGGCTTTGTTTGTTGCAAAACAGCAAAGAATTTGGGAACTGGGGTCTTGTACTCATATAAAAACATCTCTCCCTATGATTCAATTAATCTAATCTAAACCTTTAACTATTTTGAAGTAGCAAATTGAACCAGTCTACTAAATATTCAGAGTTTTAGCTCTTACCAATGGGACAGCAAGTGGTGTAAATGCTGGAAGGAATGAAGAAAAATAAACGGTTGATTAGAAACAAAAGAAACATTTATGGCCCAGATGGAGGCCATTAGGCCATCTTCATCTGTGCTACTGCAGCCTAATCCTACTGACAAGCTCTCTGTTGGTAGTCTTGTTTTGGGATCTAAAGCGTACATCCACATTATCTACCAACTGTTCTTTCACTGTGTTCTAAATCCCATTTCCTTCTGAGTGAAACTAAATTACATGACGCATCACTTATCTTTCTATCAACTATTTACATCCATGACCCCAGTCAATCAACTTCTCTGCTAATGGAAACAAGTCCTTCCTCTAACTAGACCCCTAATTTTGTTTACACTTTAATGAAATCTCTGATTTCTATTTCAAAGAAAACAACTCCAGCCTTCCTACTACTCCTTCTGAGCTAAAATTTTCCATTCTGTGTATCATCTCTATAACCATTACATCCTTCCAGTCTCAGCATGCTCCTGCCCCACTGAACTCATCTCTACCGACCTCGACACTGTCCTATCCCCCTAGTCCAGGAACTCCCCACATACGTTCGAAACACCACCCACACCCTCCACCTCCTCCAAGAGTTCTGTTTTCCCGGCCCCCAACGCCTCATCTTCACCATGGATAGCCAATCCCTCTACACCTCCATCCGCCATGACCAGGGCCTCAAAGCCCTCCGTTTTTTCCTCTCCAGATGTCCCCAACAGTACCCTTCCACCAACATTCTCATTCGTTTGGCCGAACTGGTCCTCACCCTTAACAATTTCTCCTTTGGATCCTCCCACTTCCTCCAGACCAAAGGGGTAGCCATGGGCACACGTATGGGCCACAGCTATGCCTGTCTCTTTGTTGGCTACGTCGAACAGTTGATCTTCCGTAATTACACCTGCCCTCCAACGCACCTCCACCCTCAGACCCCACCCATCCAACCATAACAAGGACAGAATGCCCCTGGTGCTCACCTTCCACCCTACCAACCTTTGCATAAATGAAATCATTTGCCGACATTTCCGCCACCTCCAAAAACACCCCACCACCAGGGATATATTTCCCTCCCCACCCCTTTCCGCCTTCCGCAAAGACTGTTCTCTCCATGACTACCTGGTCAGGTCCACGCCCCCCCTACATCCCACCCTCTCATCTTAGCACCTTCCCCTGCCACCGCAGGAACTGTAAAACCTGCGCCCACACCTCCTCCCTCACCTCTATCCAAGGTCCTAAAGGAGCCTTCCATATCCAATGTTTTACCTGCACATCCACTAATATCATTTATTGTATCCGTTGCTCACGATGCGGTCTCCTCTACAATGGGGAGACTGGGTGCCTCCTAGCAGAGCGCTTTAGGGAACATCTCCAGGATACCCGCACTAATCAACCAAACCGCCCCGTGGCCCAACATTTCAACTCCCCCTCCCACTTTGCCGAGGACATGAGGTCCTGGGCCTCCTTCACCGCCGCTCCCTCACCACCAGACACCTGCAGGAAGAACGCCTCATCTTCCACCTCGGAACACTTCAAACCCAGGGCATCAATGTGGACTTCAACAGTTTCCTCAATTCCTCTTCCCCCACCTCACACTAGTTCCAAACTTCCAACTCAGCACTGTCCCCATGACTTGTCCGGACTTGTCCTACCTGCCTATCTTCTTTTCCACCTATCCACTCCACCCTCTCCTCCCTGACCTATCACCTTCATCCCCTCCTCCACTCACCTATTGTACTTTATGCTACTTTCTCCCCACCCCCACCCTCCTCTAGCTTATCTCTCCACGCTTCAGGCTCACAGCCTTTATTCCTGATGAAGGGCTTTTGCCCAAAACATCGATTTCGAAGCTACTTGGATGCTGCCTGAATTGCTGTGCTCTTCCAGCACCACTAATCCAGAATTTGGTTTCCAGCATCTGCAGTCATTGTTTTTACCTCCTTCTATATAGTGTTGACCAGAACTCCATGCAATAGTCTAACTGTTGTCTGGTTTATACACAAGGTACCAATATTTTGTGAACAATAGCATGCATAGAGGATTTATTAATGGATAGTGAGTATAATCGGGACATTTTCAAATTGGCAAGCAGTGTGTACTGAAATGCCACCGGGGCAGTGCTGGGGCATCAGCTATTTACAATCCACATCAATTACTTAGATATATTTCTCTATATAATTATACCTAAGTTTGCTGATGCTAAGCTAGTTGGAAAACACACAAAGAGGCTGCCCAGAAATATAGAGAGGCCAAATAAATGGGTAACAAAAGGCAGATGATTTATAATGTGAAAAAGTGTGGAGTTACAGAAAATATTTCATTTTCAAAAAGGTATGAAACGTCTAGGTGTGATATTCAGGGAGAATTAAATGTACTCATGCAAGGCACACAGTTAGGATGCAGGTCCAGCAAGCAATTAGAAGGTTAAATGGAATTTTGGCCTTTATTACAGGAGAATTGGAATACAAGGATAAAGAAATGTTATTTCAAATGTATAGGGTTTTGCTGAAACTATCATCTGGATACTGAGTAAGGTTTCAGTTTTGATATTTAAGATGACAGAAATGCACTGGAGAGAGAGAAAACAGCAGTTGGATGAATGATGGTGAGCCAGAGAGAACGAAAAGTTGCTAATAAGGTTCATTAGAAGGTACGATGGCTTGGCTCTGATAAAAACAGCCCACGTGATTACATGACCAGGGGTGAAGGGGTGGGTAAAGGACATGGAAGGCAGTGTTCAGGCTATAAAATGATTAAACTTGATGTTGAGTCTGAAAGCTGCAGGGTCCCCAAGTAGAAAATGAGATGCTGTGGCCTTGGGATTAAAGGCTGTCCTATAATGAGAAGATGAGCAGTGTGTGTCTTTATTGTCTGGGATTGAGAAGAAGGAGAGGCCACCTCATTAAAACGGACAAGTTCCTAATGAAGCTTGATAGGGTCGATTGTGGGAGATTGCTTCTGGTTGGAGAATCTAAAACACAATAGCAGTCTCAAGATGAAACAGATCATTTTAGATGAGAGGAGAAGAAATTTCTTGACTCAGAAGTATTGCAAATATTTCAAATTCTCCACCCCAGAGTGTGTGTTGTGGAGTCGAAATCAGTGATTATATTTAAGGTTTGGATAGACAGATATTTGGTCTCTCAGGGAAGCAAGTAGAAAGTGAAGCTGAAACCCAAGATCAGCCCTGATTGTACTGAATGGCATAGCAGGTTCGAAGGCCATTTGTTTCAGTCCTGCTTCTATTTCTTGTGTTCTATGCAGTGCTCGTATAACCTGCATGTTCTTATACTCAGAGGAATTCCATCTCTCAGTAGCAGTGAATCTGTGGAATTCTTTACTGCAGAAAGTTATAGATGCTGGGTCATTAGATATATTCAAGGTTGAGATAGACAGATTATTAATCATTACAGGGAATCAAGGGTTATGGGGAAAAGAAGGGAAAGTGTCCAATGATTATAAGATCAGCCATCTCATTGAATGGCAAAGCAGGGACTGAATGAGCTGAATGGCTTACAACTGCTCCCATGTCTTATAGTCTTATATATCTGCTAAAAAGGAACATATCTAACTTCCGCTTGCAACCATCCCATCTACCGGTTTTGCTACCTTCAAAAGGTTTGTGGACATGCAATCAAAGGTATCTCTATTCCTTTATACTTTCTAACATTCAACTGTTTATTGCTTATTCCTTACCTCGTTAACATCACCCCACACTTCTCTGGCTTGAGATTCCATTTCCTCCCAACTGATCAGTCCATTGATATCTTCCAGAAATCTACATTTTTTTTCACTAATATATCTCAAAATATTTATATATAATCACATGTCACATGCAAATTTGCATGCAGTCAATTTATACTGGTTTCTTTTGAACTTAGCAGGCAGTGATTTATACGGAGCTACAGTTGAACTTCAAGCAGTTAGGCTGCAACTGGCCTTAAGGGTGCACTGATTTATAGTAACTGAAATGTTTAACTTTTAAAATCAAAAGCAGCATACATCATAATTTCCTGTAAGCACATCACAAGAGATCACTTACGATCCTGAAGCAAAGAAATACAAGAAAGGAAGCTCACAAATATTGAATAAAATTCACCTGAAGCACGGAAAACGGTTGGTAACACATCTCCAGTATCTGGATGAACTGAAGACTAAGGAGACAAAAGGGTAGAGAAATAGGCATGACATTAACCACATCAATACTAGAGCCAACTGCCAAAAACGCCAAGGTTTAAAAACAGATTACTTAGCATTCATCACCAAACTCCACGGCACTTGTATTGAGAAGTAATTACATTTGCTTTATTTGCCCCAACAAGATGCAAATATAAGACATTTCTAAGATGTATAAATTCACAAAGATTTTCAGCTACGCCAACACCATCTCAAGTGCTGTGTAAACAGAACACAGATGGTCAAGTGTTGCAACCAACCTCTTGTAAGGAATTGTGTTATCACAAAGGTTAATAGAACGTTAGCCTTCATCACAAGGGGACTGGAGTTCAAAAGGGAGCAAGTTGTTTGCACAGAGACTCCATCTTATTTCCTCAACTACAGAGGACTGAAGAATGATGTAATCGAAGTATTTAAAACCTGAAAAGGATTTGATTTGAAATATTATTTCCACGGGCTTGGGAATTAAGAACAAGAGGACGGAATCTTAAAATTAAAGCAAGACTGTTTAGAAGCAAAATCAGAAAACACTTTCTCCACATAAAAAGGTAGCACAGTGGCTCAGTGGTTATAACTGCTGCCTCACAGCGCCAGGGACCTGGGTTCGATTCCAGCCTCACGTGATCGTCTGTGTGGAGTTTGTACATTCTCCCCATGTCTGTGTGGGTTTCCTCTGTGTGCTCCAGTTTTCTCCCACAATTCAAAGATATGCAGCTTAGGTGAATCGACCATGCTAAATTGCCCATAGTGTACAGGGATGTGTAGGTTAGGTGCATTAGTCAAGGGTGAATGTGGAGTAATAAGGTCAGGGTGGGTCGGCACTGACTTGTTGGGCCTAATGACCTGTTTCCACACTGTCGGGAGTCTATTACTATCTTTCCTAAAAGTGTCTAAGTACTAGAGCAATTGGACTTTCCAAGATTGAGAAAGAGACTTTTGCTAGGTGAGGCCATTAATTTTCCTACCTTGGCTTCATATGACTTAAAGGGAGGTACAGATCAACCGTGAACTAAGTGAGCAATGAAGCTGGATGATGTGGTTGAATAATCTTTTCAAATTGCTCTTACTTTCTGTTTCTAAGCTCAAAAATTCATACATTTATTCACTTATCCATATTTTTGCCCCTTTTTGTTAGTAGTTAGGTTTCAAAATAGACTAATAGTTTCCAGAAGCAGAACCTTATTTGGATATAGGGGTTTCTCCTGTTGGCTTAGGGGTCAGTGAGAGATCCAAGGATGCCCTTTTTCGTGAAGGTCTGCTGTATCATGATCCAATCAGGCAATGGCAAGGCTAGCAGCAAACCTGTCTCAAGGACAAGACCCCTGATGGTGGTATTCTCCCCCCAGCGAAAACAGCTGGTCAATCACAGATTAGCAGCTCCACTGAAGAGACCATGACCGCTGCCAGAAGGAGACCCAACCACCAACCTCACACAGACCCACTACCCCAGGAGACCCCATGATCATCCAGTGACTTGAATCACAGGTCGATTGTATGGGGTGGGGGTAGTGGAAGGGTCAGAAGGAGTAGGTGGAATGGATAGCCAAGTTGAACTCACATTGGCTCCCACATTTTGCAATATTCAGTCCTTCAAGCAAGCACCTTTAATTGACCCTTCCCCCCACCCCCTCCACCTTAACTGGCACTTAAGGCCCTCAACTGGCAGTAGGGCAAGAAAATCTTATTCTACCTTAAGAAAGCTCAACCACCTTATGATAAGTTTTGCTCACCAGAGTAAGTTTCAATGCTTGCTTAATCTGAAAGAGAAAAGGGGTAAAGAATTACAAATCAACTGGAGCAGGTAAAGTCAGTCATAAAAGTAATTATGGAACGAAAACCTATCATTATGGGTACATCTTAGAGCCTCACTTACCTTTTCATTTTTCACCATTTCTTTCAGACTTGGGAGGCTGTCCTGAAGCAGAGTTTGTGCATTTTCTATTTCCTTCTGTTGAGGAATATATAAAAAGCATTTCAAAAAGAAAGACAACCCTGATTCTGTGATTTGAACCAACTATCTATATCCAACCGATAACTTCTGCTCATTAAACTTTATAGTGTTCAAATTAATGTGGTATTGTCAAATCATTTTAATTCATCTTAACTTTTAGAATTTTTCATTAGGTGACAAGACATCAGGCCCAAAATGTCTGCTCCGTTAAGTGGTAGGACATGGATTCACATCATGAGATTCCAGTGAGGAAAGGGGATTCACTTTGCCTCATACATCACAGCATGAGGACCTGGACAAAAGATGTATATTTCATCACAGATAGGAAGAAATAGGACCGGGAAATGCCCAAGGGATAGTATCACATCTCTGGCAGCATGAAAACAGGAAAGGCAACAGTTTGACTGTTCCTCCCCTCTGCATAAGAATGGTTGAGTAATCTACAAACTAGATTGGGCAAATAGAGGGAACAGAATTGTGTTCCTTTTCCACTTCAGCCAAAACAGCTGATTTAATTCTACTTCTAAAGTGAACATTTCATCATCCTATCCCCTACATGTCAATACATACATATAATGTAGACAGCAAGAATGAAAGACAGATCCCTTCCCTCGACTAAGGTCACAGATCAAAAGAAAATGATCAGCAAGTTAGCATGGCTCGGCTAGATATGTATGTGCATTTTTGTTTGTAAAGGCCGTAAAATATTGTTGAGTGAGGTAAAAGTTCTAAAGGCATTAACACTCAAGTTAAATTGACACCACCAATTCTACTGATGTAACATTCTGTGCATAAGACAGAATTTAGAGGAACTTTTAGAGGAAGCAGATGTATCTGTACAAACTGTCCAAGATCTCTGTAATTATACCTGGTCAAATATAATTGTACTTATTGTTTTCATACAATAACGCTTTTTGTTATCCAAAAATAGTATCTCTTCCAGAGGAACACTCCATATACTTTGGTATATCTGCGAGTGCTGATAACTGGATAGGCCCAAGAGAAAACAAAAGCCACTGGGTAATAAACCATCCAATACCACAAATTGGCAAACACTATCAGCAGTAATCAGTTGTCTCATACAATTTTCAATGACTTTCTCAACAACATCAGTGCATATTGTTCTCTCGAAGTCTGCAAAGTAGCAATCCTGGGGTGAACAATAATTCATAGGTCGAATCATATTCAAGCTGCTTCATGAATGGCCTTCCTTTTGTAATAAGTCAGAGTTGAGATGTGTGCAATTATCAGTGAAAGGTTCAGCACCATTCAAGCCTCCTTGAATATTGAAGCAATTGTGTATTCAAATACAAGAAGGCCTGGACAATATCTACATCTGGGCTGAAAAGTGGCAAGTAACATTTGCACCACACAAGTGCCAGGCAATGACCACCTTTAAGAACAGAACATCTAACCATCACCCAAGCCATTCAACAGCATTGCCTTCACTGAACCCCCATTATTAATGTCATGGGGTTACCATTGACCAGAAACTGAACTAGCCACACAAATACTGTGGCTTTGAGTGCAAGTCAGAGACTAGGAATTCTGGAGTAACTCACCTTCTGACACCCATATTTGTTTACCCATCTATAGGGCACAAACCAGGAGTGTGATGAAATACTCTCTACACACTTGGCTGAGTACAGCTACAACAACACATGACATTGACACCATCCAGGACAAAGCAGCCACTTGACTGGCATCACATCCACAAACATTCGGTCCCTCCACCATCGAAGCTCAGTTGCAACAAGATGCATGACAGAAATACACCACGACCTCTTAGACAGCACCCTCCAAAAACATGACCATTTCCATTTAGAAGGAGGAGGGCAGCAGATAGATGGGAATGCCACCACCTGCTAATTGTCCTGCAGGCCACTCACTATCCTGACTTGGAAATAGATCACCATTCCTTCAGTGTTGTTGTGTCAAAATCCTGGAACTGCCTCCCGAATGGCATCGTGGCTATATCTATACTAAATGGGCTGTAGTGGTTCGAGAAAACTGTTCACCATCACTTTCTCAAGGATGACTAGAAATGGTAAGCAAATGCTGGCCCATCTAGCAATGCCTATATCCTGTGAATGAATAAAAATATTCAATGAATACAGCATAAGCCATCTCAAACTTTACAAATAAAATTATGTTGCAGTTCATAGAAATATAGACATTCCTTGCATTCCTTTGTGCTGGGTAAATGGAATGAGTATTTATAAAGCAGTTGAATTGTAACATTTCTTTCCACATGGTGAATAGAACAATTTGAGATTTTGGCCCTCAGACGAAAATACTCAAGGTGTACCGAATGCTGAGGCAAAAGTGATTTGTCAATAGGTTGAGCAGCAACTCAGATATAAAGTATCCACAACTGGATACCTGTCTTGTAATTAGTTTACAGGCATTCATTAGTAAAGTTTCTTTAAAATAATCTACCTTTCCGTGGATGGAGTGAAATTATCCTGAAATAGTAATGACAGAATTGGTCTTTAATTAACATTAATTCAATATTGTTTTTAACTTTCATTGTCATGCTTCCATTCTGCTGTTAATCTGGATACAATTGATGATATCGATCAAAGTGAATCAGATGCTACATTATTTTCTGTCAACCTGAAGATATATGTTTCGAGCTTGCAACTGAGATAAAATGATAGGCAGAGATTTAACAAGTTTGCAATTCGGCAACAGAAGGCACAACTATCAAAAGGTGAAATTATTAAAATCAGAGATGTTCACAAGATTACAAATTACACAGAGATCTCCCAGATGGTTGTGGGACTCAAAAGATTAAAAACATAGAAAGCAGCAAAGCTTTGATTTGACAATTGTCAAAATTGATTTGACAATTGGAAAGGGAATTTTAAAATGACTAAACATTAGAATCAGAGGCTAGGAATATTGTGGTGAGTAACTCACTTCCTCACTCCTTGAGGCCTCTCCAACATCTACAACGGCACAAGTTAAGAGTGTGATGGGATACTTCTCACTTGCCTGATTGGGTGCAGCTCCAACAACACTCAAAAAGCTGGACACATCTACTTCAGCCCACTTGGTGTACGCCACATCCACAAACATCCATTGTCTCTACCACTGACGCTTAGTAGCCGCAGTGTGTACCATCTACAAAATGCACTATAGAAATTCACTCAAGATCCTTACAGAGCACGTTCCAAACCCATGACCACTTCAAACTGGAAGGACACAGGCAGCTGATACATAGAACAACACCACCTGCAAGTTCCCCTCCAAGCCACACAGTATCCTGACTTGGAATTACATAGCTGTTCCATCACTGTCACTGCCTCAAAATCCTGGAATTTCCCCCCAATGGCATTGTGGGTCAACCTACATCACAAAGTACAGCAGCTCGCCACCACCTTCTCAAGGACTACGAGGGATGGGCAATAAATGTTGGCCAGCCAGCAATGCCTATGTCTTGAGTGAATAAATCAAATTCAAGTGAAAAAAAAGCACATATAATTAGTCGTAACTCTACTTGTAATCAATTTTGTTTTAAATTAAACTCTGCTTACATTTGATGCTAATAATGTTGTTGGATCCAAGATATCCAGCCATTGAAGCAACCTACGAAAGAAGGGCTGTAGAACACAATAAATTAACTTTAATAAATACAACATGAGCAAAACTAAACATATAAACAGTGACTGTAACCTATTATCAAGTTAAACATGGACAAGGAAACCTCCTGTTGATGACCAACAAACAGCCCCCCACTCTTCATTCAGTGTCTGTGGGCCAAAATCCTGTAATGCCCTTCCTAACAGCACTGTAGATCTACCTACACATAATGAACTTCAGCGGTTCACTACCACGTTCTCAAGGGCAACTAATAATGGGCAATGAATGCTGACCCAGCCAATGAAACCCAAATCCCAGGAAGGTAAACCTTAAAAGTTTTTTAAATTTTATGAACTTTGAACATTTTTTTTTCCAAGGAAGAATATTTTTGAGCAGTCAAGTCATGGCCATTCTATTAAGCTAGTTTGTTGTCAACAATTGTCAGGAACAATCTTTCCACAACAATTAAAAGTTTATACTCCTTTTTGAAATGTTTAAACAACTGAGAAGTTAGTAAAGTTTTGTTATGTAGAAAGTTGAAAGTAGAAAGTAATTAACGCAGCATTTTACTAAATTTCATACCAGTCATGATCATAGTTTTCAGAAACCGAGTCTTTGAAAACAAAAATGGATTTAAAAATAGCATTGAACGATGTGGATTGGATTCAGGACGTGATGCACTGTGTTTTGATGTTGGAATATCTAGACAAGGTCAAAGGTTGTCGTTATGGCAGAGTGCATTTCAGCAGCGCATGTATTGGTTAGGATAATGATTTTGGTTGCACAGCCAGCAATCTGGTCAGGAAGAAACAATTGCTGTTCCACTGTTCTGCTACATGTAGGCAACTTCACCCTCAGCACATTAAGATGGTAGTGGGCCACTGCCTCCTTTTAGCAGACATACTTAGTAAAACTAGGCACTTCAGGTTATTAAACGTGGATGCTCTGGTTTGAAACAGCAAGCAGCTGACTGTCAGGAGGTTTTTGAGCATATTAGGCTAGACTAGATAAAGACAGATTTTCGTCCTTAAATTATATTAGTGAACCAGATGGGTGTTCAAGACAATTGATGATAATCATGAAACTGTCATTGAGACTAGCTTTCAATTCCAGTTATATTAACTGAATCTAAACTCCACCAGCTACCATATAGGATTTGAATGTGTGAGGCAAAGCATTAGCCTGGTCTTCCAGATTGCTGGATCACTGCTGACTACAAGAGAGACCAGAGAGCTGAACAGGAGAACATGGAGGCTGAATGTGTAATGGTTGATCCGAGAAAATACTGAGGAACTCAAAAATGGATGACATTTTGGATAAATATTAAAACTGTTCTTCGATTCTTTAGCAGGGAAGACAGTAACTCAGTTGTGACATGATCCAAAGGTTGCTCCTGCAAAGCTATCAGTAAAAGATTAGCTTTGGCCTACCAAAAACATATTGGTCTTCCACCGCAAGAATGAATTTCATGTCTTTATTTCCTTCAGCAATGTGGTCTCGCTTTCAATTCAAGGTCAAAATCATGACCCGCAATAGTGGTTTAATGTTGTAAACTGGCACTTGGATTACATGCTGAAGGACACCCTGAAGTGTGGTGCAATTACTGCAAAGGCTCAATGTGGATAAGGCCACACTGTAGGACTGGCTTACCACAGCAAAGTGAGTGGTTGAAAGCCAGTTTTAAAAAAACCCTGGTGTTGTCAGAGGAAAACCAAACTGATCAATACTGTGATATGCAATTTCTGAACTGCACTAAAATAATAAAAGCAAAATAGAGTGGATACTAAAAATCTGAAACAAATGCCAAAAATGTTGGAGAAACTCATGACATCTGACAACACCTGTGGAGAGAGGACAGCAAAATATTCTCAAGTCATATCAAACTTGAAATATTAATTCCATTTCTTTCTCCACAGATGCTGCCTGACTTCCTGAAGTAAGTGAGCACTGCAGATGCTGAAGATCAGAGCTAAAAAATGTGTTGCTGGAACAGCGCAGTAGTCAGGCAGCACCCAAGGAGCAGGAGAATCGACGTTTCGGGCATAAGGAGGACTTATGCCTGAAACGTCGATTTTCCTGCTCCTTGGATGCTGCCTGACCTGCTGCGCTTTTCCAGCAACACATTTTTCAGCTCTGACTTCCTGAAGTGTGCAGAAATGAATCTTTCTACAGCTTACAAACACATGGCATTTTTGAAGCAAAGTCAAATCATGTTCTTCAGAGTGCAAGCTAAGAAAGCAAATACAATAGCCTAGGCTTAGAAGAATGAACGTTGGAAGGCGATAATGCCAGGATAAGAGATGATTTTGAGATGCCAGTGTTGGACTGGGGTGTACAAAGTTAAAATATCACACAACACCAGGTTACAGTCCAACAGGATTATATGGAAGCACTAGCTTTTGCAGCGCTGCTTCTTCATCAGGTGACTGTGGAGTATGGAGGATAAGAGATGGCTGAGTGAGATTTCTGCATGGGGACGGTGATTTTGAGTAGTTTCAAGGAAAAGGTACCTGCTGAATGGGACATTTGCTGCATTATAGCAGTCATTTGGGGGCTAGTATTTCATGAAAGCACTTAACAGGTTAAAATATTTGTTAAACCAATACAAATACCTGCTCTCTTCTCCACTGGTTGCAATTGACCTCCATTGGATCCCAATATCTCTCTTCCCAGAGTCAAGCTTCAACCCAGAGCCTTCCCACAACCGCCATCTTGAACTGAAAGTGAGGCCACATCACTGAAGGAAACAAAGACATGAAGTTTCAACCGCAATTGGAATCATAGTAACACGGCAAAGCGCCTTTAACCTCAACATCGCTGTGCAATTCCAAAATGTAGAGAAATGAATAAATTCCAAATCTTTATCAAGCGGGGAAAAAATTATTAGAACCAGGCACAGCGACACCGCGCGGCCGGGAGGAGAGGGAGCAGCGACACCGCGCGGCCGGGAGGAGAGGGAGCAGCGACACCGCGCGTCCGGGAGGAGAGGGAGCAGCGACACCGCGCGGCCGGGAGGAGAGGGAGCAGCGACACCGCGCGGCCGGGAGGAGAGGGAGCAGCGACACCGCGCGGCCGGGAGGAGAGGGAGCAGCGACACCGCGCGGCCGGGAGGAGAGGGAGCAGCGACACCGCGCGTCCGGGAGGAGAGGGAGCAGCGACACCGCGCGGCCGGGAGGAGAGGGAGCAGCGACACCGCGCGGCCGGGAGGAGAGGGAGCAGCGACACCGCGCGGCCGGGAGGAGAAGGCGCAGGAGTCGAGGGTGGGCGGACAGGCTGCTTCCATGCGGGCTCTGAGTGTCGGTGAGGGCCGGGCCGGCGGATGGTGTGTGTGAGTGTGTGTAAATGAAGTGTCGGCCGGTGCTCGCTTCCGCAGTCGGGGCGGTGAGAGCTTGACGATGTCGTTGAGGTAGGTCGGGGCCCGGAGGTTGGGGAGAGCGGGGTTAGGCGGGGGATCAGAGCCGCTGTCGGCCCTCAGCAGCCGGCAGCTGGGTCACAGAGACCCCTCCCCCAGAAAGGGAGGGAGCCAGACTGTCAGGAGGGAGCAGAGATTGAGGGGAGACCATGGAGGGGGGAAATCAGGCAGGTGTGGAGGGAGACCATACAGGGGGGGGGGGGGGAATCTTCAGGGAATGGAACAGGACAAAGTGAGAAACTCAGAAAGGGGATGGGGTGGGGGATTTCCAACAATCTAGAAAAAGATTGAGGAAACGGTGCAATCAATGGGAGAGGATGATAGGCAGCAAAATAAAACTCTTGTGATTTGAAGGGGGAGGGAGGAATAACTTGACTCCCTGCCCCCCCCCCCCCCCTCATCTCGGGGAAAACTAAAGATCATTTGGGTTATTTGAGAAAGATCCACTGCCAGTTCAAGAAAACTGGGGTGGGGTGGGATTTGGTTGACGTTTCTGGTCAGTCAGAGTGACACAATCCAAATACACACATACATACAGCCCTTTATTTTGTGAATGGATTTATGTGTGTGCACGACACACTCTCAGAGACCAAGCACTTAATGTGTATCTCTGTGGAACATCAACCTTGTTGGCCAGTTTTTTTGTGAATTGTGTTTTTTTTTCTAAACTAAAGAAAGTTAGATTGAAAGATGAGACTTGTGACATTCTCCAAAAAGATATAAACAGGTTAAGCCAGTGAGCAGAAATTTGACAGATGGAGTATAACGTCAGAAAATGTGAGGTTGAGCAATTTGGCAGGACAAATAAAGGAGCTGAATTTTATTTAAATGAAGAAAGACTGCAGAAAACTGCAGCACAAAGGTATTTGGGAGTCCTTGCGCATGAATCTCAAAAAACAACAAGCATCAATGTTCAGCAGGGACTGTGGAAGGCAAATGAAGTGTTAGCCTTTATTTCAAAGGGAATAGGGGAGAAAATAGGAACATCTGACTAAAACCTTACAAGGCACCAGTCAGACCACCAGAATACCTTGGAACAGTTACCTTCTGTGATATTTGTGTATTGATAACAGGTCTTTTGTGGTGCCACTTGTGAAATATCTGTCATGTTTTAAACTTTACAGAAATGTTTTCAAAAACAAACTTTTGTTGTTGACTGTGCCAGCTTGATCCCAAAGAGAATATGTGCAATGTATTATTTATATAATTGCAAAAGAGTAATACTACCGATGCTGGGAACCTGAAATAAGAACCAAAATTGCTACAAATGTTCAGACCAGGCAGAATCTGTTTTTAGTGTCTTCAACCACAATCTGTGAATTTATAGCCCAATTTATCCCTGCTGCTTACTATTAACATCAGTTAAGGCTATCTGCTCTCGTTCAATAAGGAGTTCTGGAGAAGGTGCCAGGAACAGTGCCGAGCATGTCTTAAAAAGAAACAACCTGATATAATAGAGCTACAACTCAGTGGATGCAGCTTGCGCTAGACCAAGCAAAATGATCCCCAAACCATTGGGTCAGATCAGTGGTCTGCAGTGCTGTCATGTCCGTCACTTGAATGATGCTGGAGAATTAAACAGTTAACTAGAAGAGGACTCTCCACAAATATCCCCGTCCTCAATTGTGGGAAATCTCAGTTTGCCAGTGCAAAGGACAAAGTTTGAGGCTATCTTCAGCCAGATGTATTGCTTGAGTGCATGATGCATTTCAGCCTACTGAGATCCCTAGCAACACACATGCCAATGTGATACAATGTGTTTAATATCAAGAAATGGCTGAAGGCACTGGGTACTGCAGTAGTCTGGCTGTAAAACTGAATAATTGTCTCCCTCAGCCATCTGCAATCATAGCCTGGATATTCCAGTCTAACTATGACATGTCATTTACCTGAATATTTAGTTGCTTGAGTATGGGAACAAATCCAATTTAACCAATTACCACCCTATCCGTCATCAGCAAAGTGATGTGAGATGTCATCAACATGCAATGAAGTGACAAGTTTTACTCAGCAAAATTTGTGAATGGATAATCAGTTTAGGTTCCAGTCGGGTACTTGGCTATTCACTTTATTACATCTTTGGACCAAAATATGACAAAGGAACTCAATTCCAGAAGTGCGTGTGCTTTCTCATGATGCCAAGGCAACGTTTGATCTAATGTGTCATTAAGGAGCCCAAGCAAAACAGGAGTCAGGATATATGTGTCCAGTGGTTGGAATCATGACCAGCACAAAGGAAGATGGTAGCTGGAGGTCAACCATTTCAACATCATTGCAATGGATCCTTAGTGTAGTGCGGCAGACTCAATCATGTTCAGCTGCTTTATCATTGATTTTTTTTTCCACCATAAGATCAGACATTTAGATATTGGCTGATAATTGAGACTGCACAGAATCTGAGGTAGTTCATGTTCAGGTTCATTATCACCCAGACAACATTTAGTTTGGGCTGACAATTGGCAAGTAACATTCTCATCATGCAAGTGTCAGGCAATGGCCATCTAGCCTCTTAACTTGATTCCTTCAATGCTGTTACCATCACTGAATTGCCCACTGCCAACATCCTAGGAGTTAGCATTGTGCAGAAACTTAAGTGGACTGCCATATAAATACTGTGGCGACAAGAGCAAACTAGAGCTAGGAAATCCACGGCTAATGAGAGTCCAGAGAAAGTATATTCCTTTTAAGGTGAAAGGAAAGGCTGGTAGGTATAGGGAATGCTGGATGACTAAAGAAATTGATGGTTTGGTTAAGAAAAAGTAGGAAGAAAAAGTAGTCAGGTACAGACAGGATAGATCAAGTGAATCCTTAGAAAAGTATAAAGGCAGTAGGAGTATACTTAAGAGATGAATCAAGAGGGCAAAAAGGGGACATGAGATAGATTTGGCAAATAGAGTTAAGGGGAATCCAAAGGGGTTTTACAAATACATTAAGGACAAAGGGGTAACTAGGGAGAGAATACGGCCCCTCAAAGATCAGCAAGGCAGCCTTTGTATGGAGCTGCAGGAGATGGGGGAGATACTAAACGAGTATTTTGCTTCAGTATTTACTCAGGACATGGAAGATGTAGACTGTAGGGAAATAGATGGTGACATCTTGAAAAATGTCCATATTACAGAGGAGGAAGTGCTGGATGTCTTGAAATGCTTAAAAGTGGATAAATCCCCAGGACCTGATCAGGTATACCCTAGAACACAGTGGGAAGCTAAGGAAGTGATTGCTGGGCCTCTCACTGAGATATTTGTATCATCAATAGTCACAGGCGAGGTGCCGGAAGACTGGAGGTTGGCTAATGTGGTGCCACTGTTTAAGAAGGGTGGCAAGGACAAACCAGGGAACTATAGACTAGTGAGCCTGACATCTGTGATGGGCAAGTTGTTGGATGAACTCCTGAGGGACAGGATGTACATGTATTTGGAAAGGCAAGGACTGATTAGAGATAGTCAACATGGTTTTGTGAGTGGGAAGTCATGTCTCACAAACTTGATTAAGGTTTTAGATTAGATTAGATTCCCTACAGTGTGGAAACAGGCCCTTTGGCCCAACAAGTTCACACCGACCCTCCGAAGAGCAACCCACCCATTCCCCTACATTTACCCATGACTGATCCACCTAACATTATGGACAATTTAGCATGGCCAATTCACCTGATCTGCACATCTTTGGACTGTGGGAGGAAACCGGAGCACACGGAGGAAACCCACACAGACACAGGGAGAACGTGCAAGCTCCACACAGAGAGTTGCCCGAGCCAGGAATCGAACCCGGGTCCCTGGCACTATGAGGCAGCGGTGCTAACCACTGAGCCACCGTAACAAAGAGGATTGATGAGGGCAGAGCGGTAGATGTGATCTAATGGACTTCAGTAAGGCATTCAAGAAGGGGGACTGGTTAGCAAGGTTAGATCTCATGGAATACAGGGAGAACTAGCCATTTGGATACAGAACTGACTCAAAGGTAGAAGACAGAGGGTGGTGGTGGAGGGTTGTTTTTCAGACTGGAGGCCTGTGATTAGTGGAGTGCCACAAGGATCGGTGCTGGGTCCGCTACTTTTCATCATTTATATAAATGATTTGGATGTGAGCATAAGAGGTATAGTTAGTAAGTTTGCAGATGACACCAAAATTGGAGGTGTAGGGGACAGCGATAAAGATTACCTCAAGATTACAACAGGATCTTGATCAGATGGGCCAATGGGCTGAGAAGTGGCAGATGGATTTTAATTTAGATAAATGCGAGGTGCTGCATTTTGGGAAAGCAAATCTTAACAAGACTTATACACTTAATGGTAAGGTCCTAGGGAGTGTTGAAATTAGAGTGGTGCTGGAAAAGCACAGCAGGTCAGGCAGCATCTGTGGAGCAGGAAAATTGATGTTTCGGGCAGGAGCCCTTCATCAGGAATGTGGCTCTCATTCCTGATCAAGGGCTCCTGCCTGAAACATCAATTTTCCTGCTCCTCGGGTGCTGCCTGACCTGCTGTAGTTTTCCAACACCACTCTAATCTTGACTCTAATCTCCAGCATCTGCAGTCCTCACTTTCTCCTAGGGAGTGTTGCTTAACAAAGAGACCTTGAAGTGCAGGTTCAAAGCTCCTTGAAAGTGGAGTCGCAGGTAGATAGGATAGTGAAGAAGGTGTTTTATATGCTTTCCCTTATTGGTCAGAGTATTGAGTACAGGAGTTGGGAGGTCATGTTGCGGCTGTACAGGACATTGGTTAGGCCACTGTTGGAATATTGCGTGCAATTCTGGTCTCCTTCCTATTGGAAAGATATTGTGAAACTTGAAAGGTTTCAGAAAAGTTGTACAAGGATGTTGCCATGATTGGAGGATTTGAGCTACAGGGAGAGGCTGAACCGCTGCGGCTGTTTTCCCTGGAGCGTCGGAGGCTGAGAGGTGACCTTAAAGAGGTTTACAAAATTATGCGGGGCATGGTTAGGATAAATAGACATGGTCTTTTCCCTGGGGTGGGGAGTCCAGAACTAGAGGGCATAGGTTTAGGGTGAGAGGGGAAAGGTATAAAAGAAACTTAATGGACAAATTTTTCACACAGAGGGTGGTACATGTATGGAGTGAGCTGCTAGAGGAAATAGTGAAGGCTACTACAATTGCAACATTTAAAAGGTATCTGGATGGGTATATGAGTAGGAAGGGTTTGGAGGGATATGGGCCGGGTGCTGGCAGGTGGGACTAGATTGGGTTGGGATATCTGGTCAGCATGGACAGGTTGAACCAAAGGGTTTGTTTCCATGATGTACATCTCTATGATTCTAGTGATCACCTCCTTATTCTCACCTACAAGATGCAAGTCAGGAATGTGACAGACTATTCTCCACTTACACAAATGACTGCTAGTCCAACTACATTGAAGACATTTCACTCCATCTGTACTCACCACTGCCTCGGGAAGGCAACCACATAATCAAAGACCCCTCCCACTTGATTATATTCTCTTCCACCTACTTTCATCAGGCAGAAGATATAAAAGTCTGAATACATGTATGAACAGAATCAGGAAGAGCTTTTTCCCCGCAGTTATCAGACTTTTGAAATTCCAGATGTTAATTCTGATTTCTTTTCTCTCTCTGCAGTTGTAACACTGTGTTCTGCTCTCTGTTCTGCTGCCTTGATGCACTTTGTATGGTATGATCTACCTGTATAGCATTCAAAACAACATTTTTCACTGTATCTTGATACATGTCACAACAATCAATCAAAATCAAAATCAAACTCAAACTCAGTCTGGAAAGCGGCACCCCATCCACCACCTTCAGCATTCACTCCCTTCACTACCTACGTACAGTGACAGCAGTGTGGTAATTCACCAGTTCACCAAGGTTCCTTTGACGGCATCTTTTTTGCAATTAATTCATGGCTCATTTATTGACCATCCCTAATTTAAGAGGCAACTGCATTGCTGTGGGTCAGGAGTCGCATGTAGGCCAGACCAGGTAAAGACAGCAGATCCTAAATAACATTGGTGAACCAGATGGGTTTTTCTGACAATTGACAACAAGTTAATGGTCATCATTAGACTTTCAATTCCAGATTCGTATTGAATTCAGATTCCACCATGTGCCACGGTGGGATTCAAACCCAAGTCCTGAGAACATTACCTGGGTCTCTGGACTAATAGTCCAATAATAGTGTAATCAGGCCATTGCCTCGCTAACTTCCAAACCAAAGTTCTTTACCATCTGGAAGGACATGGGCAGCTGATACTTTGGAACACCACCATCTGGAAGTTCTCTTCAAGCCAGAGACCAGACTGACTTTGGAATTATATTCTCGTTCCTTCATTGTGGCTGGGTCAAAAGCCTGGAACTCTGAAACAACGGTGTGGATGTACCCACCCCCTAAAAGCTGCAGCGGTTTAAGCACGAAGTTCACCATCACTTTCTGAAAGGTATTTAAAAATGGGCCACAGATGCAGCTCTTGCAAGATCAACAACCTTCTCTTGGAATTGGAAAACATTGGAGTTGTAAAAAATTTTAAGCACCTTAAACATTGTAGGCTGATGGGAGGACCTATGGTAGGACGGAATGCAGGAGTGATTACATGACAAAATGGATGTTAGTATAAAGCAAAGGCATTTAAAGGAATAAAAGATGAGCCGCAGTGAGTTGTGAGTAGTAATAAAGGAACCATCACCAAAAGCTGCTGTCAGGAAAAATGGGGTTATTTTTGTTAGTAGATTTGGCAGCGTCTGAGCAGAGAAAAGCATAGTCAACATTTTGAATAGAATATGACTATTCAATGCTGAAGATAAAGTATATTTGTCTTGAAGCATTAACTCTGTCCTTCTCTTCATAGACGCTACCAAATCTGCTGAGTATTTCCAGCGTTGTTTTTATTTCAGATTTCCAGCAACTACAGTATTTTCTTTCTATTTATATCAGTGCATATTTGAAAAAGGACAGGCAAAGGTTTTCTGAATGCTTTTCCATGGAGATACATTTCCTTTCTGTCAAATTGTACCTATGGAAAAGACTTACCCTGACAGTCAACATCTGTGCGTAAGCTTTAACTGGCATTGAGAATAAGATTCATTCATCAGTCGACCTGCATCCTGTTTGCGTTCCACAACAAAAGGACAGTTCTATCCAATTAAGCGGTTGTGAGTCTGTGCTGACGCGTGTTTTTGTGGCAGTGATCCTTTCACTTGGCTCAGATGGGTCATTGTGAAGGTTGGAAACCTGCTCCACTCCAAATGTGCTTGCTTGAAGTTTTAAAATGCATTTATATATAAATAAGCGAGGGCTTTATATTACTACGATGACCTTATGTTTGTTGTCACTGCATGTGATTGTATTATAGTTTGACGGAAATGTAATACAAGAAAGAAATCGAAAATGCTGCAAGTGTGAAATTTCCAGGACAATAGACACCAAGGAGGATTTGAAGGAAAAGTTTAAGTAAGTGAGAAAAGATTAATTGAAGGGATTGGTTTGTAGAAGGATTTTGAAGGTGGAGGAAGTTGTATATGATTTAAAAATTATTCTCGAGGATAAGAAAATGCTGATTAAAAGCTGCCACTGAGAGTTAGATGTTGGCAATTCTGTACTTGAAATGTTATGTTTCTTTATAAAGTTTGATGTAAGACTTTCTAAGGTAACTTCCTGGAATGTGCTTTCTTTTTCAGGTGTGATTCAGTTCATGCTAGAGAAAGTTTTGATTTAATTAACTTTGGAGAGTAAGACCAATTTAAGCCACAGTGAAACTATAATTCTCCCTGACCCAATTCTTAGGATCATTAGAGTTGCTGTTGCAACTAACCTATTTGTAACTGAAAGGTTAACTTAGAATATAAAAGGTAACACAAGAGTTACCAGAGGTTTGTAGTGAGTTTACATCAACAGATCCTTTACTTATGAGTGCATTAGCTTCCCAGTGCAAATAATCTGCTTCTCAATTATTTTGAAAGCTTTTTCAGTCCCGTGCAGTTTGATCCGGATCTCCTCCTCCAGTCTCCTACAATGGCTGCTTTGATTATTGCATAAAATGAAAGCTCAATATCTGGTTTGTAGCGCATTCACACTGAGAGCTCAGTGATGGTATGAAGCCTGAAGATACTAAACCTGCATAGTCTGAATCTCTCCGAATAAAGAATACAGGACAGAGAATCTTTGTGAGTTTACCTCGGTCACCAAGGTCATACTATGGTTGTTTCCCTTTCCTTGTTGTTAGTTGATCTGTTCTGGGAGTGTGGTTGTTAGAAGGAGTACAGATGCTGATTTGTACAACAACAGGCCAGGATCTTAGCAGTTTATTACTGCTGGGAAGGTGTGGCTATCTTCTGAGTTGGTCATCTTTGTTCCCCCTGCAAGGTCACCCCATCATGCCACACAGGAGCAAAAAAAATTTGGGTGAACCAATAGAACTGTGTCCCAGCAGCTAGGGGCTGCCTTCAGGAGAAAAGGTAAAAAATGGGGCTAAAGTTCATTAGAATAATAATGGAATGATAGTGGATCCAAAAATAATCCATAGAGTTTTGTGATTCCAACCTGTAAATCGGGATTTGCAGATTTTGGATGGTTATGTTCAATCATTATATCAGATTGACATTCTGGAATTTTATCCCATCACTTTAGGTAATTGGTGACTATGTTTCTGAATTTCCTCATAAAACGATCATCTGTAAATGTCACTTTTCTCAAGATTAAGTACTGGGAAGAGTATTATCATCCGGATTAAATGTGTCATAAGCCTGCTTCCTAATTGGATTACTTGTACCTGCAATTGTGGAATAGCTAATGAAAGGCACCAAACAGCAATGTACTTAGTATTCCATTGACAGATTGTAAATGGAGACCCAAGGACCCATGAAGCACAAAGATTGGCAATGACCACAGCTGAAGGGGTACACATTGGTACCAGGCAGTTCTCAGAGGTTTATTTTTACACTTAGTCATTTGAGTGGAAATGGGCTTGATAGCTTGAACTTTGTCCTCATTCTGATCAGACGTCATTATTTGACAATAAGAAGTTCCCTTGCTGAATTGAGAAAACAGATCTTTGCATTAGTTTCCCTGATAACTGTTTTTCTTTGTGGATGCTGGCAGGGATTGAATTACAGCTCCCCTGTAATTAGCCCCATGGTTGAACAGCCAACTGACACTCTACATCTTGATTATTTGAGGTGGTCAGACCAGGGGCATTCCAGGTTTCATCTTGTTCTGTGTTTGGTCAAGAAAGATGTTTGCGGGAATTTTTCTAGTTGTTAGTTACATCTCAAGGCTGAGAAGAAATATCAAAATTAAATTTATATGTGCATCAACATGTGGATACTATTAATTACTTTCTTAAAAACGTTTCCCATTATGTTATACTCCCTTTGCATATCTAAAAGAGGGATGCCAGAAGAGTAGAGTCACAGAGATGTACAGCATGGAAACAGACCCTTCGGTCCAACCCGTCCATGCCGACCAGACATCCCAACCTAATCTAGTCCCACCTGCCAGCACCCGGCCCATATCCCTCCAAACCCTTCCTACTCATATACCCATCCAAATGCCTTTTAAATGTTGCAATCGAACTAGCCTCCACCACTTCCTCTGGCAGCTCATTCCATACACGTTACAACCTCTGTGTGAAAAATTTGCTCCTTAGGTCTCTTGTATATCTTTCCCTTCTCACCCTAAACCTATGCCCTCTAGTTCTGGACCCTCCGACCCAAGGGAAAAGACTTTGTCGATTTATCCAATCCATGCCCCACATGATTTTATAAATCTCTATAAGATCACCCCTCAGCCTCCGACGTTCCAGGGAAAACAGCCCCAGCCTGTTCATCCTCTCCCTATAGCTCAAATCCTCCATTCCTGGCAACATCCTTGTAAATCTTCTCTGAACCCTTTCAAGTCTCTCAACATCTTTCCGATAGGAAGGAGACCAGAATTGCACGCAATATTTTAACAGTGGCCAAACCAACGTCCTGTACAGCCACAACATGACCTCCCAGCTCCCATACTCAATACTGTGACCAATAAAGGAAAGCATACCAAACGCCTTCCTCACTATCCTATCTACCTGTGACTCCACTTTCAAGGAGTTTTGAACCTGCTCTTGTTCTTTGTTCAGCAACACTTCCATTAGGACCTGACCATTAAGTGTATAAGTCCTGCTAAGATTCCCTTTCCCAAAGTGCCGCATCTCACAGTTATCTGAATTAAACTGCATCTGCCACTTCTCAGCCCACTGGCCCATCTGATCAAGGTCTTATTGTAATCTGAGGTAACCTTCGCTGTCCACTACATCTCCAATTCTGGTGTAATCTGCAAACTTATTAACTATATCTCTATGCTCACATCCAAATCATTTCTATAAATGATGAAAATAAGTGGACCCAGCACCGATCCTTGTGTAAATATTCTGGAAATTCTACACAGCATGGTCAGTCATTTTTTCCCCCTGGTTCCTTGGTGAATCAACTTTATGATATGATTGGATTATTTACCAGAGCAGGAAGGAGGGACTTTACATAGAATTTATGATTGTATTCTGTAATACCATTTTAATTTACCTTTTCTTCACCAATGTGTAAAACCACTGTACTTTGTATCAAATGGTTTGCATTCTGAGTTTTCAGTTTGGAATATGTGTTTGTAAGCATGAATTGGGTGCGAAAGAATTGATTATAAAGATGCAAGGGAGCAACTCCAGCCAGTTCCACCCTCATGGTAGTGACCTTCAATTAAATATTACTGAATATCTCTAATACACTGAATCTGGTATTGTTTGAATTGACAATACGAGCTATGTTTTTGCACCAGTGCCAGTTGTCAACACATGTTAATAAATAGCTGATGAAGTAAACTTGTGGTCAGCCTCCAGAGGCCAGCCTGGTGCTTGATTAGTCTGGTTTCTGGCATGCATCTCCCACACTTCCAAAATAAATTATTCACGCTGCCTTAAGTACTTGCCCTGATAAAGAGTTGTGAGGTCTGGAACTTTAAAGATCCACTTTTTTCTGGAGTATCAAATATTGTTGAATTTGTTTGTGGTGCAGGTATTAAGTAAGCAGAACCTGGTTTGAACCAGTATTTGAATAACAGTGGTACAAGATTACTAGTTTTGATGTTTAAAATTTAGAAATTTACTCTCATATTGGCTTTTCTTATGTTTTGAAGTTGTCAGCATTGATTGGGAGGTCAGAGGTCTCAAAACTATCATCAGGCTCTACTACTGAGCAAGTACATAGAGCAAAGTCATTGAAGGACCCATCATTAGCTCTTCCTTCATGTGTGGTTGCCTTGAACTCACTGAATGGATGGTTGAGTTGATGTATGCCTGCCATCATGGATTGATACAGAACAGGAAAGTGTTAGATTCAATCTGAGCCAAAGTGATATTAAAGGATGCAGCAACATACCGATATGAGGGCAGAGAATGGTTCCCACTGTCAACTACTCCCCATACTAGAGATAGATATTCTTTGTGGATGCTGGTAAGAATGGGATGAAACTTAGCTGTGATTAGCTCCATGATTGAACAACCAATTCACATGCAGGATTTTGGTGAACGAATACCAATACGTTTCATGCAAGCTGTTTTCCATGGAACTGTATTTTAGTAATGCCAAGTGACATCTGAAGAGAAAGTTCAAAAATGAGGAAATAACGAGAAAGGAACATTGTCATATTCATGAGAAGCAAATTTAAAGCATGACTGTTAACTTTGCAAAATGGACAAACTATAAAATTATGATTTTTCCACGTTCAATTTTGCACGTGATTCTGTAATGAAACTCCTGTCTCCCAGTGACATTGCAGGACTTGGTACTATCTCTGTTCATTCAGCAAAGTCAAGATCCTGCAGTACTCTGCAGCAAACTCTTTCAGTAAATTACCTGGTCAGCAAAAGAAGATTAAATGCTGAACAGAGGTTATTTCATCGTGCAGTCTGCTGCTGACCATACCTGTTTTGGGTTGAATCACTGAAAAGCTGTAAAATTACCTCAGTCTTCAAAGATAAAATGATTTCTGTGTAATTCACGTTTTTTTAAACAATGGTTTCTTCACATCCAAGTGTCAAATGATGAAGAAGGATGTCAGCTGACCCTCACTCAGTTGGTTATCCTTTAGTTGGAGATAATGAGGACTGCAGAGGCTGGGATGTCAGACTGCTGGTGTATCTGACAATCCTATACTTACCTTACATCCTTAAATGCTTATAAATTAGCAAGCATATTGGCAGCAAGATGCACCGTTAGCTCTGTTTTTCTCCTCTCTTGCCTGAGTGCAGAAGTCAGAAAAACTAAAACCGAGACCGTGATCCAAAAGCATCACAGTCCCATGTAACATTGTATTAACTTGCTTTTATTCAAATAGAGCGTGAGAATTTTGGAAGGAGAAATTTGAAGGTGAGAGCTTTAAATCTTTGAATGCAGGACAGTTACAATTTGGGCCTGGTGGAATTCACAGAATACAGATAAGAGGGCCAGATGCAACTATGTTAGAATAATCAAAACTGGAAGTGGAAAGCACACATGCGGGTTATGGCATGGGGGCTGAGGTAGGCATTTTGTAGATGTGGAAATTAGTAGTTTTGGTGATGTGAGGGACGTGGGATAGGAAGCAAAGTTTAGAAATGAAATTATGCATTGCCTGCTGAGTCATAGGGGTTGGATAAATACTGAAATGTATCTTCATTATTTATGGGTCTCAGCAGTGTGCATTGTTCCACCAAAAGCAATCAGATCTTCGGAAAACAGGAAAACAAAAAATACATCCTGATTCAATATCTAAATTAAGACATACTGTGACGTTGTCACCTTGCACAGAGAGTCAACATTCCATCTTGATGATTTCTTGGGCGAAAACTGTTTAAGAAGTTTGTTACATCTTTATCAGTCTTGACATGTCCATTTAGGATTTTAGGCCTGAGTGCATGCGGATGTTTTACTAGTAATCCTGCATTGTTTGTCATGGTTTCCTGGATGCTGAGATCAGTGCATTAATCTAGAAGTAAATTCTAGTAGAATTAGTAAGTGTCATTGTCTTAGAGTCAAAGAAATATACAGCATGGAAACAGACCCTTTGGTCCAACTCATCCATGCCAACCAGATATCCTGAGTAAATCTAGTTCCCTTTGCCAGCATTTAGCCCATACCCCTCTAAACTCTTCCTATTAATATAACTACCCAGTTGCCTTTTAAATGTTGTAATTGTACCAGCCTCCACTACTTCCTCTGGCTGCTCATCCTATACATAAACCATCCTGGGCATGAAAAAGTTGGCCCTTAGGTTTCTTTTAAAGTTTTCCCCTCTCACCTTAAACCTATGCCCTCTAGGTTTGGACATGCCCAATCCTGGGGAAAAGACCTTGTCTATTCACCTTATCAATACCCCACATCATTTTATAAACCTCTGTAAGGTCACCCCTCAGTCTCCAAGGCTCCAGGAAAAATAACCCCAGTCTAGTCAGCTTTTCCCTATAAGCTCAAACCCTCCAACCCTGGCAACATTCTTGTAAATTTTTTCTGAACCCTTTCAAGTTTCACAGCATCTTTCCAATAGCACAGAGACCAGTGAAAACTTTATGTTATAACTTTGTATCAAAGGATCCTTCCCTATCTCCTAAACATGTGTACTAAACTTAAATGGAAATTGTGCCCATGATGGTCCTGGTGTTCTCTGCGTTGTTCCTTGAGAAAGGGGCAGAGTCTCTATCTATAGCTGTGTGAAATTGGCTTTTCAATCTGCTGGCTGAGCAAGTGTGGCAATCCATTGGGCTAAGGAGTTGCAAGATTGGAGTTGACAGACACTTTTCCTTTGGCTATTATGCAATCTGAATCACAGGAGAGTAGACCCACAGCAGCTCTTGCGCCCAGATGACCAAACAAGCTCTTCTATGGCAAGGGTCATGTTTTGTCACGTTTGGTTTTGCCACAATAAATGAATTAAGTTTCTTCATTGGCAGCTCCCTCCAATGTTTGCACAGGCTAATGTATAATAACGGTAGCATTGTCAATCTGGTCACATGTTGGCAATCTTCCACATCTCTCACTCTGACAGTTTGCTCTGAAAGAAGGTGGAAGGAAAACACTGTGAATGTCGCCGTGCCTTACTTATCTGTTTCCACGAAATTGTCACAGGTACCAAAAAGGGTATTAGGAGACAGTTGACAGCTGCCGAAGAATACTGTAAATATTAGAATTTGTAAACTGTCATTTGTAAGGTGTTCAGATTCAAGCATTTTGTAAGGTGATTTATTTTACTAATTAATTACGTGTGCCAGTTCAGTAGTTGATACTTTGTGCTTCAACTGTCATCTTTGTTTAAAGCAGTCAGAAGCAAACTAGCTCCACTTTATCCTAAATAAAACTGGAAGAACTCCAGATGCTGTAAATCAGAAACAAAACCAAAAGTTGCTGGAAAAACTCAGCAAGTCTGGCATCATTTGGCAGAGAAATCAGAGTTAACATTTCAGGTCCGGTGACCCTTCCTCAGATCTGTGGAAAGGTCACCAGACCCAAAACACTTCTCTTTGTCCTGCCTGGGACCAAGTGTTAAAGGAAGGAAAGTAGTAAATGGAGGGGCAAAGATTCAGTTTGAACTCCTTTTCAGCTTACTGTGTGACAGGATTTGTTACGTTGTCACTTTCTGTGTTAAATATTTGTCTTATAGAATTTTCATAACAGGTGGAATACTTTTAAATAGATTTTAAGATGCAGTAATGTGTTATCAGGTTTCATTGCCTTAACACAAAAATATGAAGCATTGGTTATATGTGTATTTATAAAATTCATACTTATCATAAAACAATTAGCAAAGCAAATAGAATAGTACACCAAATAGCCAACAGTTTGTGGACAATGTATTGGAAGCAATCATGTTTGAACAGCATAGTGCCCTAGTTTGAAACATATCTTGCGTACTGTGTCTCATTCTGCACAACCAAGATAAAAAAGAAGAAACTTCAGATCAAGGACATGATGAGAGAGGAGACTGACTCTTTAGTTCAGGACTGAGTTGTAAGGAGTGAAGAAGCTGAGACACTTTCATCCACGAAAGGACGGAATGCAGAGGAATTGAAGGTAATAGAGAAGTGCCGCTTCAAATAAAACCACTGACAGAGAAAAGAGCACAGATTCAGATTAACAAAAAGATGAGTTTAAGATTAAAATCAGAGAGTTTTTGGCAATTATTGGAATTTATTATCTTATTCACCCCTTCAGTTTTAATGGAACATTTGTCTCAGTTTCTGTATCCCTCCATGAGCTGATCCCTTACTGTCTATGTAACCCTTTAGTCTGAAAAGCTTTTGAAATCCTTGTGCTCTTCTGATTCTAGTTTCTTTCACATGTCTAATTTTCACTATTCCATTACAGAGGAACCTTGATTATCCAAATGCTACGGGTGGGGAGTATTTTGTTTGGACAATAAAATGCCTGACAACACTGTTTAGCTAAGCATCGGGACCTTGCGGTCTTGTTCGGATAATCCAAAATTCTGATAATCGACATTCGGATAATCGGGGTTCCTCTGTATTGGTGGCTGTGCCTTCAGCTGCTTTGACCCTTGTTTTGGAATTTCCTTACTACCTCTCTTTTGTTAAAATACTCCTCAAAACTTACCGTGCTGACCATGGCTGGGTGACAGAAAAGCTTTTGTTCTCATTTCTCTGTTGCTCTTGCTAGTTGGGTTGTTTTATTACAGTAAATAAAGGTGCTGTGTAAATGTGAGTTGTTGAATGCTGGGGAAAACAGCAAAAGTTGAAGCCCTGCAATCTATAAACAAAGATTTAGATCTGTGATTTTAGGATGAACTGAGTTGAGTTGCACAACCTTTCTAATCTGCTGTTTTCTCCTATGAATTTCGATTGTCAATTTTTTTCCCGTTTGTTTTATTCTAATCCCAATAGTCGGCAATTTATTCCATTGCAAGTGGGATCTTCATCTGTGTCCTATCCATAGTGGTAAAGTGTTTTTTGCAAAATTTCCTAATTCAGAATTAACTTGCAAGCCTTAATTGTCGGTTGTGTTGAAATGGGGAAGAATAAAACTTAAAATCTTCAACATTATCGAAATTTATCACCTTTGTACATTGTTGAATGCAGGTATGATTTCTTCGACTTTGCATTTAAAAATGCAATTAGTAGTTATTTCAAATTATATATTATTCATCTGCCACATCTCTTTTGGGAGCCTTTTAAAGTAGTAGAGAGGCAGGGTGGGGGTTTCCGAAGTAGTAGTAAAAATAGAAAGACAGATAAGGATGGTTCTGAATCAGAAAAGAGCATGTTTGTTAAAAAAGGCAGACACGAGCAAGTCAGCAAACGAGTTAACTGATTAATTGAAACTCAGGGAGGATAACATTATCAGCCTTCTTAATATGCATATGTTAAGTTCTGTCGGGCTGCTAAGATGCAATTAAAGTACTTTGATAATATCTGAATCGAGAATGTGGTGCTGGAAAAGCGCAGCAGGTCAGGCAGCATCCAAGGAGCAGGAGAACCGACATTTTGGGCATAAGCCCTTCATCAGGCTTGAAGCAGGGCTTTAGCTATTGCTGCTTTACCCAGTATCCAGCAACGTACTTTTACACAGCACCTCTATTTATTGTCATAAAACAACCCAACGAGCAAGAGCAACAAAAAAATGAGAAAGAAAGCTTTTCTGTCACTCAGCCATGGTCAGCATGGTAAGTTTTGAGGAGTATTTTAACAAAAGAGGGGTAGAAGAGAAGTCTGATGAAGGGCTTATGCCCGAAACGTCGATTCTCCTGCTCCTCGGATGCTGCCTGACCTGCTATGCTTTTCCAGCACCACACTCTCGACTCTGATCTCCAGCACCTGCAGTCTTCACTTTCTCCTTTAAGTACTCTCTAGTAAGTTTTCTTGACTGTGTTTTTGGAGTGCAAGATTATCATCCTTCCCTTCAAATGAATACTTGATCTTTTTGTTGAGGCAGAGTACACATTGTACTGTACAGTAGGCCTTAGAATCACAGAATCCTACAGCAGAGAAGTCTATTGTTATGTTTTGAAAGAGTCACTCAGTTGCTTCTAGTGTCCTCTTCTTTCCTTTTTGCACTGCAGAAGGTAGGTTTTCAAGTATATATCCAATTCTATTTTGAAAGTTACTATTGAATCTGCTTCCACCACCCTCCTGCTATAGCCAGGTCATTCAGAAGTTAGGGGGACCTAATTTGTAAAATGTTTACATCGTATAATGACCTGCTTAGAAATCAGTCAAGTTCTACAAATTGCAAGGCAATCCAATTAACTTTTGATAACTGACTTTCAAATATTCACATCTTGGTGCGTTGAAATAAACTAAAACAGAACAGATAAAGTCGTTGTAGTGGTTTGCTCAATTTTAACAGAGCAAATACAAGAATGTTTAACTTTTAAAAACTGAGTTTTGGTGGTAAGCCAGATAGTTATCCATTGGGAGAAAGAACCAATGGTAAGTCAGTTCCCAAGGGCTGGTGTAACTCAACTCAGGTAATACCAGCAAAAGGTTACTGTAGTTTAACTTCTTATTCAGCACTTTTCCTGAAGTTGAAGTGCTTAAAATATGCAGTGAACTCATAATTTTAAAGTATAAATCCAATTGTCATTGGAGCCCCAAATCACTGTTTGAGATTTTATTTTGTTTAAAGCTATCTGACTTTCCTGATCTTTATGTAAATATAATTTTTAACTTAGAAGCAAGTTTGTGGTGCTGTCTTTGATACTTATGGAACATTATGTGCTCCTTTATAAACCTAATAGCATAATCTTGTATGGAAGGAACATTGATAAGTTCAGTGAAGTTAATTAACAGGAGGAACAAAAGCTGGCACCTACTTCTTGTTACAGAATATCTTTGGATGTTTTACAAAGCAGATTGGCTATGAAATAGAAATTGGGAAGAGGAAATTTGAGGAGGGATTTGAAGGGGCTGATTGAAACAGCAAGGCAAGGAGTTTCAGAGGTGAATTTCAGAATGTTGGCCTGCGTTGGTTTGAAGCCTTTCCACTAAGGTGAAGGATACATAGTATTTCTGAGTTGTAGGAGAGGGCACATGCTGGGTTGAAGATCTAGGTGAGGTTTTGGAAGGCTTGACTTAAATCACTGAAAGATCTTTAAGCAGATGTAAAAATTTTGAAATTAATGGGAGCATTGAAAACCAGCTAGGTAAGATTTACTACTATACCCAATACAAATTGTCATTATATCACAATGGCAATAAGTGTTGACCTAGCCAGCAATGCCCATATCCTATAAATGAATTAAATACAAGAAGGGGTGCACCAGTATTGAAGTTGACCATTATTATAATTTCATATCACCTTATGAATCATGTCATTACTGTCAACCAGTCAGATGTCAACATGAACCTCATGTCAGTAGTGAACAGCAAACTTTTGAAAAAAAGTGTTGGACAGAAGACTTGAAAATGTGCCAGTTGTGTTGCAACAATGATTGCTATACTAATAGCATCAACTAGTCAAAAAAATCAGGGAACGACGTCGTTTCATGTTACATGTCAGGGAACTTATAATTGAATTTCAATTGTATATTATCTACTTTCTCAACTGACTGCTTGAAGTTTGATGGACAACGGAGCCAGGATTATCTGCTAGATGAAGTGAGAATGAGAATTTGGTGAAAGAAGGAATTGACTTGTAAGTAGTTCATATAGTATGTTACTGGATAAAAGTATGCAAGTCTCAGGACATATTAAACTAAGAGTATATGTTGTCTAGGGTAGGTTGATTATTACACAAAATGATGGGTCAGCTAAGAACTCTTGTCCATCATATGGAAAATCCAAAATGATTTGTCTGTCTGAAGTAACCACAAATAAAAGATCTACCTCAAACTGAACTCGGGTTCCTAAGTTAAGGAGTGGTTGCAATCACTGAAGGATATGTAGGAGGTTGAGAATTCCCTGAAGCACACTCTTCAGGAGTTGATCATCCTGCAGCTGCAGAGAATTCAGGAGAATAGTGAGTGGGTGGCAATTTGGCAAGATATAAATAAGCAGAAAGAGCAAGAGTCCTCTGAGAGTGTAACACGCTGAAACCAGTTTTTAGCACTGAATACTGATGACAACATTTGGGGATGGGGCTATTTTCCCTACAGCCTTGGAGGCTGAGGGGTGACCTTATAGAGGTTTATAAAATCATGAGGAGCATGAATAGGGTAAATAGACAAGGCCTTTTTCTTGGAGTGGCGGAGTCTAAAACTAGAGGGTTTAGGTTTAAGATGAGAGGGGAAAGATTTAAAAGGGAACTCAGGCAGAGGGTGATGTGGATGTGGAATGAGCAGCCAGATGAAGTGGTGGAGTCTGGTACATTTAAAAGGCATCTGGATGGGTATATGAATTGGAAGAATTTAGAGGGATATGGGCCAAATGCTGACAAGTGGGACTAGATTAATTTAGGATATCTGTTCGGTATGGATAAGTTCAACTGAAAGGTCTGTTTCTGTGCTGTGAAGCTCTGTGGCTCTATTTCAGCTTTACACAGTCAGAAGCACAATAATGGCAACCAACTGGGGAGCATATCAAATTGTAGGGAAAAAATGGTCATTGAGGTGTTGGAGGATTGATGGATAGATGTTTCTGAGAGCACTAACTCAACTGGTGCCAGGGTGAAGGTTATCTTTGAGACATTGTGAAAGATTTTGAGAAGGATACCTGCCCGAATGGGCACTGTGTAGGAACCAGTGATATATGTCAGAAGGAAAGGGTTATGCTCTTGAGTTGAAGTTTCATGAGGTTATGAGTGTGGTGATCAGGAACAAATTGATGTTTGTGGCAGCAGATTCTGTAGTAACATACGAAAGAGAATTGGATAAATACTTGACAAGGAAATATAATTACAGGGCTTTGAGGAATTGAAAAGGGTTGAAATGAATTGGTGAATTTTTCCAAAGGCGTAATGCATTGAATGGTTTCCTACTGTGATGTGTCGTTCTTAATTTTTCACACCTTATACAGGGTATGGCTTCACTTGTTACACAAATTGTCTCCTTTCTGACTTAAGTCATCCTCACAGCCCTAAAAAGATAACTTCCCCTTTAAATTTGGATGATGCATTTACTGTCCGGTGTCCAGGATGTTGTTGCATGAGGCTATTATGGCAGATAAAAAAGGTCTTATTGTGCTGATCCTGTAAGATTGCTTTTCCTTAAGTTCCCACTTCCCTCTGGCCTTAAAGAGTTGAGTTATGCTGATGTACAGTCCTACAGTTGACCAGGAAGCGGAACCAAGACTGTACAACTCTGCTACTTGCTTGCTCTAGTATCCAGGTTTTATGTAAGAGACTAAAAGCGGAGCCCAACTTCCTATTGTTCATCTTAAACCATGGCTCACAGAAGAGCTTTGACTTGTGTTCTTTTCTGTCTGTTGCCAGTGTCTACTATAGGGCCTCTACTATACGTGATCAGACAGCACAGAGCACACTTGGGATTCTTAGTGGTGTGCAGTACCAAACCAGTAAACGTATAAACAAGCGGCCGTTCGATTCTGATCCATCATTCAATAAGCTTCATGCTCCTCTGATTTTAATCTCAACTCTATGTTCCTTCATGTGTTGGATAACCTTTCATTCCCCTGTTATCAAGAATCTATCTATCTTTACCATAAAAATATTGAACATTTTACATTCACTACCCTTTGGGAAAGGGAATTCCAGATACTTACCTCTTAGGGAAAAAAAATCAGCGTGTGTATACATCTGTTGATATCTACCCTTGTGTGTCCTTATCTTAAAACAGATGCCATGCTCATCTGTTTTAACTTTTCTGGTGTTACAGTATTTAAAGCAGAGTTGGAGTTGCTTCCCTTGTCCTGACAGGTATTCAACCTACAACAAATACCAGTAAAAACTGCTTAAACCAGTAATTCAACTTTACCTTGTTGTGGTAGTTTGAGTGCAGAATGATTGATGTGATTCCCCACATAACAGCTGTACTTTGAAGCCCTTCTGTAAATAATATGTATATGAAGTATAAATAACGTGTCAGCTGTGGCTCTGTTGAAAACACACGCCTCTAAATCCAATGGTGTTTGTTAATGTTTTACTTCAACATTTGTTGAGCACAATGTTTAATGCTGACATATCTAGTACAGAACTGAAGGAGTGCTGCATTGTCTGCCTGAACTGTGAGCTTTTCCAGCACCACTCTAATCTAGACTCTGGTTTCCAGCATCTGCAGTCCTCACTTTTGCCTTGTCAGAGGGACCTGTCTGTCCTCTTTATTCTATGTGAAATACCTGATGGTGCAATTTCAAGAAAGCCAGGAGTGTTCTCCACAATGTCTTGGCTGATATTTATTCCTCGATCAACATCAGAAAATCATATTTGATCATTGTAACATTGCTGATTGTGGAGCTTGTTGTGCCAGTTAGCTGATTTAGCTTACATTTCCTGACTTGCAATTATGACCAAATACTTAAAACACTTTAGGTTATGAAAGGTGCTAAATAAGTGATTTTTTTTATTATTATATGTGAAATGCTTGAAAATATTTCCGAGGTATAATGAAATGCAATGCAAATGTGAATTCTTTAAAGAAAAAAGGAATGTTTTTTGCAAAGTACAACTTCATTATATATCTACAGTTTTATATTCAAAATGTATTAAGCTTTAAGACCCTTTGGCTGTTCCAAACTATTAATCATCAGTTGGGTTGCAAGGATAAGATGCAGTGCTCTTTGAGCTGAGATCACAAGGTTAAGTGGGATCTCTCTGAGTCCAATACCAATTTCTATGTTATCACAATGCTGCAGCAGTGTCTGCAGCCTTTTCCAATAAACACAATGCAGTCCCCAATCTATCACTAGAAAACGGAGAGCAATTTAAAAGTAATCTCCTAGGCACTGTAAGGCAAGTGAAGTGTGAAATTAGACCTGCTAAATGCCTGGATGGATGCTGTACCACTCGGAAAAAAATCCAAACTATTCATTTAGAGCCAGCTTGAACATTTGTGGCCCTTCTGTGTTTGAGTTTGTATCATCTGAAACATGGCTTTTCCTGTTCACACAAGCAGTTACAGTCAGGAAATCTTTATTTATTAATGTCAATTGCAATATTAAGATTTATTGCCGTAATTAGCTTGAATATTTGAGAACTAAACTAAGTTACTAACCACACGTTAACATAATAGCCATTTGTGTTCCCCTAAAGTATACTTAGATGCTTAGTAACATTTGTGAGCAATTTGGTGCTGTCACTCAAACTATTAGCAACTATCAACTATTTGCATCATTTCTTGTTGTTATACAGTGAAAGACTTATATGCTACATTGTCACAATTGGAGAGGTCGTAGTAAGAGAACTTAAGAACTGGGAGCAGGAGTAGGCAATTCAACCCCTCAAATCTGTCCTGCCATTTAATGCAATCATGGCTCATCTCCACTTTACTGCCCACTCAGCATAAACCCATTAACAAATTAAACATTTGTCTGTCTCCTCCTTAAATTTACCCAATGTTCCAGAATCCAGCACACTCTGGGATAGTGAATGCCATTTCTCCTCATTTGTTTTAAATCTGCTGCCCCTTATACTAAAACTGCCCCTCAATCTAGATTGCCCCATATGAGGAAACATCCTTTCTGTACCTACTTTGTCAATCCCTTTTAGCATGGTATATATGTCATTTAGGTCTCCTGTCATTTTCCTGAACTCCAGAGAGTACAGGCCTAAACTGCTCAAACTCTCTTTATAAGACAAACCCCTCCTCTCTCGAATCAATTTAGTAAATCTCCTCTGAACTGCTTCCAATACGACTGCATCCCTCCTCCACTAAAGGGATCAAAACTGCACACAGTACTCCAGATGTGATTTCACTGATTTGTACCCTCTATTCCTTTCTCAATAAATACCAACATTCCATTTCTTTTCATTATTACCCGCTGTACCTGCATACTAGTTTTCTGCGATTCATACACAAGGGCATCCAGATCCCTCTTTACTGAAGCACTTTCCATTTAGATCATATGTTGCCTTTGTATTCCTCTGACTAAAATTGATAACCTCACATTTATCCACGTTAAATGTTGTCTACCAAATTTCAGCCCATTCCCCAATTCTATCCATATTCATTTGTAAATTTCTGATTTCATCATTCCAATTTACTTCCCCACCTATTTTAGTATCATCTGGACGAACCACAACCTAATGTCCTGCAGACATGGGTTCAAATCCCACCATAACAAATGTTGAAATTTGAGTACAATTTTTTAAAAAAACTGGGATAGTTTGCCAGAGCATTAAGGGCTTAAATGAGGTGGAATTTTTTAAGTGCATTCAGGAAAGTTCCCTCAAGCATATATAGAGGTTCCTACTCGGGAGAGGGCAAAACTTGACCTACTCTTGGGAAATACAGCGGGACGGGTGACGGAGGTGACAGTGGGGGAAACACTTTGGGACCAGTGATCATAGTTCTATTAATTTTAAAATAGTTATGGAGAGGGACCAAACTGGTCCACAGGTTTAAGTTCTAAATTGGGGCACAGCGAAAATTGATGGAATTAGATAAGAGCTTGCTGAGGTTGATTGGAGTAGTTTGTTTGCAAACAAAGGGACCTCTGGCAAGTGGGAGGCCTTTAAAAGCGAGATAGGCAGAGTTCAAAGCCTGTTCCTGTGAGGCTGAAAGGTAAGATTGGTAGGAATAGGGCACCCTGGGTGACAAGAGATATTGGTTCTTTAACCAGAAAAAAGGAGGAAGTATGGCTCAGGTACAGACAGCTGGGATCAAGGGAATCTCTGGAGGTGTACAGGAAATACAACAGTTTACTGAAGAAGGAAATGAGAAGGGGGAAAAGGAAGCATGAGATAGCCACGGTTGAGAAGATTAGGGTGAATTCAAAGTGGTACTTTAAGTATATTAAAGGAAAAAATCCTAGAGAGGGAATACAGCCCCTTAAAGTGACAAGTATGTGGAGAACCGCAGGAGATGGGTGAGGGTCTCAATGAATATTTCTCCTCTGTGTTTACCACGGAGAAAAATATGAAGACTTGGGAATGTGGGGATATTAGTGATGATATCTTGGGAACAGTCCATATAACATAGAGGAGGTGTTGGATGTATTACAATGTATGAAGGTGGATAAATCTCCTGGTCCTGACAAGATATATCCAAGAAAACTGCAAGAGGTTAGAGAAGAAATTGTGGGGCCCCTGGCTGATATTTTTGCATCATCATTAGCCACGGGTGAGGTCCTAGAAGACTGGAAGGTAGTGAATGTTGTGCTATTAGTCAAGAAGGCCTGCAAAGAAAAGCCTGAGAACTATAGACCAGTAAGCTTAACATCTGTGTTGGGTAAGTTACTTAAGAATATTCTGAGGAATAAGATATACATGCATTTGGAAAGTCAAGGAGTAGTCAACATGGCTTTGTGAGTGGGAGATCATGCCTCACAAATTTGTTAAAGTTAATTGATGAAGTGACCAGGAAGGTTGATGAGGGCAGGGCAGTAGACATAGTTTATATGGATTTCAGTAAGTCCTTTGATAAGGCTCCACATGGTAGGTTGCCCTGGAAGGTTAAATCGCATGGAATCCAGGGACAGCTGGCAAATTGAATGTAAAATTGGCTTGATGGTAGGAAACAGAGGGTAATAGTGGAAAAATGCTTGTCAGACTGGAGGTCTGTGACTAGTGGAATGCCTCCGGTTCGTGCTGGGCCCATTACTGTTTGTTATCTATATCAATGGTTTGGATAATAATGTACAAAGCATGATTAGTAAGTTTGCTGATGATCCTAAAATAGGTATTATTGTGGATAGTAAGGAAAGTTATCAGAAATTGCCGCGGAATCTTCACCAGCTGGGAAAGTGGGCGAGAAATGGCATATAGAGTTTAATAAGGATGTGTGAAAGTCATTTTGGAAAGTCAAATCAAGGTAGCAGTTTCATGGTGAAAAGTAGGAGCTTAAGGATTAGTTGAACAGATCCCAGTTCTGTGAAATAGGTAGACAGGGCAGTGAAGAAGGCTTTTGGCACACTGGCTTTCAGTCAGGGCATTAAGTATAGAGGTTGGAAAGTTATATTGCAATTATGAAGGACGTTGGTGAGGCCGCACTTTGAGTATTATGTTCAGTTTTGGTCACCTTGTTATAGGAAGGGTGTTATTAAACTGGAAAGTGTGCAAAAGAAATTTACAAGAATGTTGCCTGAACTTAATGGTCTGAGTTATAGGGAGAGGTTGAACAAGCTAGAACTTTTTTCTTTAGAGTATAGAGGTGTATACAATCATGAGAGGCATGGATAGGGTGAATGCACTCAGTCTTTTTCCCAGGGTTAGGGAATCGAGGATGAGAGGGCATCGGTTAAATGTTAGAGGAGAAAGAATAAAAAGGGTAACTTTTTTACACAGAGAGTGGTATGCATATGGAATGTGCTGCCAGCGGAAGTGATTAAAGCAGGTACGTTAACAACATTTAAAAGGCATTTGGACAAATACATGGATAGGAAAGGATTAGAAGGATGTCGGCTGAGTGGAGGGAAATGGGGTTAGTGTGGACGTACATTTTGGTCGGCATGGACCTGTTTGGGCCAAAGGGCCCATCTCAGTGCTGTAGGACTCTATGACTCTATCTAGCCTAATGACCACTATTCAATGTTGCAATAACCTCTGGTTCACTAATGTTCTTTAGGATAGAAAATATTTCATCCTTACCTAGTCTGGCCTCCATGTAACTCCAGACCCTGAATAAGGTGGTAGACTCTTAACTGTCCTCTGAGGAACTGGGGTGGACAATAAATGTTGACATCAGATGTGACACTGACATCCCATGAAAAATTAGAAAACAATGTGTTGGAATATTTCTAAGGGAATCATAATATATGAATTTCTATGTCTCGTTATAAGAGCAAATATGGCAGACATTATCTTAGCATAGCAGAAACCCTGAAACGGGCCCAGAAACGACAGTAAGCTTATTGACCATTTAGTTTATTTTTATAGTGTTCATTGAGGAAGCTGCATTAGTCAAGGCAAGAAGCATGCCACTTTTTATATTGTGCCATAGATCCTAAACATCCACCTGAATATTTGGAATAGACAATATGACCTTGTTTTAATTTTATTTGTATTTTGTTTTTGTTGTGATGAGTCACTTTCTTGTTGTGGGAGTTTGATGTGTGTTAAATGGCTGCTTTGTTTTCCTATGTAACAGTGACACTTTGAAGTAATTCTGCACCTAAAGTGTACATAAGGTATAAATTGGGTGCCAGTTGTAGATCAGCTGGAGGCAGTCTTACCTCTGAATTCAATAGTTTGGTGCAGAACATTTTTATTTGTGCCCCAAAATAGGCCTTGAACTCACACAACATTTTGACTCCAGTTGCACCAAGGGAAACTTTCAGTAATGTTTTAGTAGTGATCATGGTGCAGATTACTTAAATTTTTTCAAGACCACTGTCACATTTATGGAATTCCTGTCTTCCTGGATAAGCCATTTTTAAAAAGATAATTCCTGCTATCACACTGTTGCTAAAATAAAATCTTTAATAATAGTAGTATAACTCCTCAATTGTCAGGAGTAGCTTTATGCTGATGATTTCCTTGTAATTAGAATATGCTGTTATGAGTATTAAAGATCATACTTTTTCCTGCCTGGTTCTCTTCCATTTCTTCTTTACTAATCTGCACAATAAATAACATTTTTAAAACCTTGAATTCCATATGTGAAGCTCAATAATGCATGATTAACTTGTCCATTGTGCTCTAAGTGAAAATTAATCAAAGAAAAAAATTGTAGTAAATCACTTACTTGTATCGTTCTGAATAATGTACTGTTACTTTCAGGTTATTGGGTCAGTATTCTCTGTCCTTTGTAATAAATCAAAGGCACTTGTATAGTTAGATTTCTCAGTATTTTACAGCTATGCTTTGGTACTTTAATCATGATGTACTATGTGCATGTCATAGTTTATAGGAAAATAGTTACATATTGAGTTGTTAACAGGGTTATGTGCACTGAATGGATATTAATCCACCTTTAGTAAAGACAACTTGGTTCCTGGTGAGTAATGGGTTGTGGCCCACGAGTTCATCTTGTTAGGGAGATCCAGGAGAATAATTAGACAGGTTCAAGTGGACAATTTTGCAAAGGTTGAGAAAAACAACGATACAAAAGAAGCATTAAATGTATTTCTTTTGTATCTTTCTACATTTGCATATTGTAGACATCGGCTGAAAATGCCACTGGAATGTGCTTGCAATGTTAAAATGCCAAATGCTTATCAGATCTGAAATGAGTAACACTGTTTTGATATGTTAAACTCTGCTATAGTGAGATTGTTTCAAGCAGAGTTACAACACACAAGATAACTGAGTTGAATTTTGTATTCATTATTTTGTCTAAAAACAGTATAACTGAATAGTTTGTATTTATTCTGAGAAAGAAGAGGGGAAGCTGTCTAGTTTGAATATTGCCACAAATGATGTTAAAGCATCCGGCAAGATCAGGGCCAAACAACTAGTCAAAGCAAATGTTAAAGGTAGAATTTGATTTAAAAATAATGCCTCTAATTTTTGAAATCCAAATAAGTAACCTGTCATTCAAACTTCAAGCCAGAGGATATATTTCCATGGTCAGTGGGAAAAGGGTACCCATAGCTAAGTGCTTAACTGGACAAATTTATGATGATTTTGAGGTGCCGGTGTTGGACTGAGGTGTACAAAGTTAAAAATCACAACACCAGGTACAGTCCAACAGGTTTATTTGGAAGCAGTAGCTTTCGGAGTGCTGCTCCTTCTTCAGGCGGTTGTGCTATGATTTTAATTTATGATGCAGTATTTATCTTAGAGTTGCTGCAGACAAGGGCCCTGACCTCCATGGCAACAAATGATGCTGTGTTATCACCAACAGAAGTTCTGAACCATTTAACAAAGCCAACTTTCAATGTTATTTTTTGATGCTATTATGCTTTTTAGCATTGGAGGGTTGCTACATTTACCCCTCTTATAGATGAGGCATATACTTGTTGATGTGAACTAGTCCTCCCCAGACATCAAGGAGACCTATACAAAGAGAACTGGGACAAATCAAAGCAAAGCAAAGGCTCTGTCCACCTACCATTGATGAGTGTTGGAAGACTTTGATACTCACCCTGTTCAGCTGTATTATGAACACCATTTGGCCATTGCTCATGGAATGGGACTTCAGCTAGGAACTTCTGGCCACAAGACATCCAAGTAACGTTTACCTATTGACCTGGAAATTAATTAGATTAGATTAGATTCCATACAGCGTGGAAACAGGCCCTTTGGGGCCCAACAAGCCCACACCGACCCTCCGAAGAGCAACCCACCCAGACCTATTCCCCTACATTTACCCCTGATTAATGCACCTATCACTATGGACAATTTAGCATGGCCAGTTCACCTAACCTGCACATCTTTGGACTGTGGGAGGAAACCGGAGCACCCGGAGGAAACCCATGCAGACACGGACAGAATGTGCAAACTCCACACAGACAGTTACCTGAGGCGGGAATTGAACCCGGGTCCCTGGTGCTGTGAGGCAACAGTGATAACAACTGAGCCACCGTGGCGCCCACCTTGGAGTGCAGTTCATGGCTCCTTGAAAGTGGAGTTGCAGGTAGATAGGATAGTGAAGAAGGCATTTCGTATGCTTTCCTTTATTGGTCAGAGTATTGAGTACAGGAGTTGGGAGGTCATGTTGCGGCTGTACAGGTCATTGGTTAGGCCACTGTTGGAATATTGTGTGCAATTCTGGTCTCCTTCCTATCGGAACGATGTTGTGAAACTTGAAAGGGTTCAGAAAAGACTTACAAGGATGTTGCCAGGGATGGAGGGTCTGAGCTACAGGGAGAGGCTGAACAGGCTGGGGCTGTTTTCCCTGGAGCATCGGAGGTTGAGGGGAGACCTTATAGAGGTTTACAAAATTATGAGGGCATGGATAGGATAGACAAGGTCTTTTCGGGGAGTCCAGAACTAGACGGCATAGGTTTAGGGTGAGAGGGGAATGATATAGAAGAGACCTAAGGGGCAACTTTTTCACGCAGAGGGTGGTACGTGTATGGAATGAGCTGCCAGAGGATGTGATGGAGGCTGGTACAATTGCAACATTTAAGAGGCATTTGGATGGGTATATGAATAGGAAGGGTTTGGAGGGATATGGGCTGGGTGCTGGCAGGTGGGACTAGATTGTGTTGGGATATCTGGTCAGCATGGACGGGTTGGACCGAAGGGTCTGTTTCCATGCTGTATATCTCTATGACTCTATGACTCCCAGGATACTCATAGCTTCTCCAAATTCTCCACATCACTGAATTTTCTCATACTTGACATCATCTCGGCAAATTTTCTCTGTACCCTCTCCAGGGTGATGGCACTGTCCCAGTGGTACACAGAATTATGCACAGTACTCCAGTTGAGATATATTGTCAGATATCTCCAAGTGAGTGAATGAGAAATGAAGTAAATCGGGAAGTAGTGATTTGGTTATTATAATCTTTTGACTTCTAAAGCTTTAAGATTGTTGGAGAAAAGTGGAGGAGGTGTCAAGTAGTTTTTAAGACCCATAGAAAGTATAGAATGGAGATTTTTGAAATGAGAAATTGAGCAGTAATTTAGGTTGCGAAATTCAAACTGCAAATAAGGTAGAACAACGCGTCACCAACAACCTTGAGATATATGATTGTGTAATATCAACCCACTTTATATACATTCATTAGTACTTCTGGAGCCCTTAAGGCTGCAGTTTCTTTTGCTGTATGCAGTTAGGTTCAGAAAAGGTCACGCCCTGCAGGAATAACGAATGCCGCAACCCTTTTGATCCAAGGGCCTTTTATTGGCAAGAAAGGAGCATTTCCATGTTTTCAAGCAAATGTGTACTGCAACTGTCCTTGAATTTTTATTTCACCAAATTATCTAGCTGGCTGGTGTCATTTTCTGCTGGAAAGTACAAATGCTTTGGAAGAGGGTTTCACTGTGTGACCACAAAGATGTGAAGAATATGAAATGTTTTCTTCCTGCCTAGTTTCTCTTACTGAAGACTGCCAGCGGTAATGTTACTACGATGCAATTAGGAATCGAGGGGACCCTTAATATCTTTTTGACGAGTGAGTATAGATCAGATTTCCTAAGCAATACCTCTTTTAAGGTGGGGTGTTGGTTGGAGGTGCCTACCTGGAAAATTGGGATTAATTATCATACTTCTGCCCGAGTCAGTGACTTGCTTTAGTGGCTGTTTCAAAACGAATGAAATAAGACCCTTTTATTTGCTGGACATAAGTTTACATCTGACAGTGTGATTCATGGAGAAAAATATTCCAAGAGTCTAACATGGAGTCAAGGTTCAGATAAAATAACTTATGCTGCCACGTGTGTTTCAAAGTGTAACTTTTTCTGCAGATTGGTTAAATATTGTTGCAAGACCTTTTCTAAATCTGTTTTAATTTGTAGCATTTCACAATTAGGAAGTAGGCAGAGCAGTTTTTACTTGGCAATTTTTCTTCTGAAGGTTTTGAATTCTTCTTGGGATAAGTTTGACAGACACAACTTTCTCCACAGGTTAGACACCCCTGACCAT
This sequence comes from Chiloscyllium punctatum, assembly GCF_047496795.1. Classification (NCBI taxonomy): domain Eukaryota; kingdom Metazoa; phylum Chordata; class Chondrichthyes; order Orectolobiformes; family Hemiscylliidae; genus Chiloscyllium; species Chiloscyllium punctatum. The sequence continues at coordinate 17,982,553 of NC_092776.1, read as the reverse complement.
TTGATGCTATTGGATAGCAATCTGTGCGGTTTTATTTTGCTGCTCCTCATCACAGAGTTTTGGCTCAAATGTTTTAATGGTTGAATTTGATAATTTGGTCTTAAAGCATAATTCAGTATATAAATGGATCAATGTAAAAATCAGTACACTTGTCCTTCCTCCCGGCTTGTAGTTCATCAGAATGTTAATATTGGTTCCTTCACAATGAGATCTGCTTAGAACTTAAGTTATTTCAGCATATTTAACAATGATTCTTGACATTTGTTCTCAAGTGCTACATTGACTCAAACTTGCAGGTTGGCCCCACTCCAGTACCTGAGCTCAAAGTAGGTTGAAGCTGTGTTAAAAAATGCACCCATTTAGCTGGAAAACTAAGCTGAAATCTTGGCAATTTAATAATATAGTTAATGATAGTTTAGTTATCCCATAATACTATCTGAAGAAAATTAGGATATTCTTCTGGTACCATGTCCAAAATTTTGCATCATGTAACAAGCTCCTCCTCCCTCAAAAAATAAATCACTAGTCATTCATTGCCTTTATTTTTTGTTGGGCATTGTTGAACACAGACAGGTTGCTACTTTACAGCCATGACTATATTTTAAAGGTAATACTTTGGCTGTTAGCGTTTTGGCATATCTGAAATCTGCTCAGCAATTTATTGGTTATTTCTCCTGTCATCCATTCCATGTCATTTTCTGACATGTATTATGGCTTCGTGGATTGACGCTAGCAGTCCTCTGCTGCATCATTTCAATTGCCAATCTTCACAATTAAGACTATGAGGCTATTTGACCAAAGACAGTATCATAGAATCACAAATGTTATGGTGTAAAAAGAAGCCATTCGTCTCATCGTTTTTGCATTGGCTCTTCAAATAAGCATCATCACGGACTGCTTTTCTCCCCCTGTGCCCTTGTGCATTATTTCTATCTATTTAATCATTCAGTACCTTCTTGAATGCCTCAGTTGAACCTGCCTTCATTGCACTTCCAAGCAGTGTGTTCCACACCCTAACTACTCACTATGTGAAGAAGTTTATTTAGTTACATCACATTTGCTTCTTTTGCAAATCACATTAAATCTGTGCCCTCTGGTTCTTGATGTTTTTTTTTCAAGTGGGAAAAGTTTCTACCTATCTATTCTGTCAAGTTTACTTGTGATTTTGAAATGCTATATTCGATCTCTCTTAGCCTCCTTCTATCCAAGGAATGAGCTCCAACTTCTTCAATCTATCCTCATGACTGAAAGTTCTCATCCCTGGAGCCATTCTTGTAAGTCCGTTATGGTCTCTGTCCAAAACATTCCCATCCTTCCTGTAATGTGGCACCTAGAACTCTGCATAATACTCCAGCTAAGGTTTAACAACAACTGTCTCATACAAGTTCAACATCACGTTTTTGACCTTGGTCGTAGAGTAACACAGCATGCAAACAGGCCCTTCGGCCCAAACTGGTCCATGCCACCCATGATGCCCACTCAGCTTGTTCTAGTGCAAATACTGTATGTTTTATTAATTGCTCTTTCAACCTCTGTGCTACCTTCAGTGATCATATATCCATATATACCCAAGTTTCTCTGATACTGCACTCTCTTTACAGTTGTACCCCCTATTTTGTATTGTATTTCAATATTCTTTTTGCCAAAATGCATCACTGCATTGAACCCCATTGCCACCTGTCCATCCACTTCAACAATTTGTCTCTGTCCTTTGGAAGTTTAAACTATCCTTTTCAGTTTTCAATGCTTCCAAATTTCATGTCATCTGCAAACTTTGAAAGTATTCCCTGTTCACCAAGATCTAGATCATTAACATATATCATGAAAAGCAAGGTCACCTTGTGTTTCTTACGTCATTCAGAACCATACATTTTTTTAGCAAAGTCTCAGGTTAAACATGAGCATAAACTGACCCTCAGTTCATGCTCATGTTTAACCTGAGACTTATTGTTTTTGAAAATTTTAACGCAAGAGCATTAAACTCGCCTGTTTCTCCACCTGAAATAACAGACTTGACACTGCATAGAGAGAAAAAAATGTCAATCCTTACTGACCTGTGTGGCTTCATGGTGCTATGCTATTTGTGGAACATATCGTAAAATAGTTTTATTCTCTGTGACAGTATTTCATTTTGATGTGTATGGGATCAGTTTTATAATGACCTTACACCTTTAAGTTGACAATGCCAGATTTGTGCATTGAGCACACATTCAAATTTTAAAAGTACAAACATTGTGCCTAACTTGATGTCTTATCCACCTCTGCAAAGCAGGTCTGGGAACCCTGTCTGAACCATGTCTGTCTCCATTTCAAGTAATTGTTCAGACATCTGGTTATGTTGATCTAGTTATCAACATTTTTGTAAATATTTCCCTTGTCAGCCACTTGAAATGAATGAAGAAATTTTACATTGTAGGCAGTCTGCGCTGTAATTTGCCTCCGTTTGGTATTGTTTCACTTGAATATCAATACATCATTTGGACTGGAAATTAATTGAGCATCATGAGATGCACTATGATGTTGTTTACAGCAGTGCATTCCCTGGACTCCCATAGCATCATTTTGGTGTAACTGCAATCCCTCCTGTGTCTCGCTGCCACCTGAGGTCTTTAACAGGGTCTCCGATCCAACATGGCCCAGACCGTCTGCTGGAGCTGCTGCTTGCCTATGGCCACAATGTAGCTGCTGCCCAAATACATCCTCCTGGTCAAGGGACACCAGCCACGCCCGATCTTGGTTGCCATCTAATCCCCAACTGGACTGCTGGATTCCAGTGCTTTGGTAACCTGGCAGCTCCTCCCTGGCCCACGGGGCACGAGCAGTGTTATAGCTTGACAGAACCCCACCTTGTGATGCAGCAATGACATCAGACCCAAACATTCCCACCATTCATTTGAAGCAGAGATTGAAATAGCAAGGATTACAGGACGCAGACATCAGAACAAAGTGGGAAAGTCGTTAAAGTACATGCGGACCCGTGGCCCCACCAGTCTGTGGCATAAGCAAACCCCAGAGGTGGCAGCAGCCCAGAAGGAAGAGGTGCCCTTGAAAAGGCAGCACCAAGCAGAAACCACAAGGGGACTTGGAACAAGTGAGGACCTTAGCAGGCAATCCACAACCTAGTGAGCGATGGCCCCGCCTGCCATGTATATGTAAAATATTAATTTAATTAATATTAATTTTAATTTATTTTAGCAATTATTTTTAACAACTTTCATTTAAAGTACTGTATTTCAACTTAGAGAGTGCAGGTATAATGTTTTTTATGTCTGCTGAGCAAGTCCCAACAGAACCTAACTCCAACATTAATATTGATTCCTATGAGATTTAAAGTCACAATTTTCAGGAATGCAATCTTGACTTAAGTGAAAACACCCTGTTTTTCTAATTTATTTGATTTCCAGAATTAGATTTATTTTGTCAAAGCTCTGTTTTTCTACAATTAATTAAATTTTAAACATTAACTTTTGACCTTAAAAATTCCAAATAATTTGTAGATTTTTCCTCCTGCACTTGGTTCTTTGAATGATTTGTCAGTTATTTGACAAAATAATTTTAAGCAGCTTTCTTGCTTGATGAATTCACTGCTTGATGAGGTAATTAAACAAATAATTCCATTTATGTCACTTTCCTTCTATGGAACATCTTAAAATTTGTTAGAAATCTTAAAACACAGTCTATTGTGCCACATGAAAAATACAGCCTGTGTATGTTAATTCTCCCATTGGAAGAATCACAACCTAAACCTGATATTAGTTGAGGCTTGAAAACTTTCAAAGATTCCAGAAGAGCCATGCATTTTAATATAATGCGATGGGATCTTTTACGTCAAGAGGAACTAGCCTTGCTTTAATGTCTAGTCTGAAAGATGCTATCTCTGACAACACAAGACTCTCTTAGTAACCAGACTGAAGCTTCAATCTGATTTACTTGTCCTTGTGTATGGTGTAACTGAGTAACTGTTAAACTGACCAACTGACCCCATACTTTCTTCACACACACAATTAACACCTCCGGCAAAGCTTGACTCCATTCCCCATTCTTGCCAAATCAGACCTGACACTACTCCACTCTTTGCTGAAGTGAACCAGACCTGACCTGACGTCCCACTTCAGCTGGAGGCAACCTCCCCCAAACTCTGGACCCAATCCAACACAACTCCCCCACTTACCATACTCAACCCAGCACAGATTTAACCCAATGCTAACCCCTGTTGACCCTACCTACCCTAAACACTGCATCACTCATCTTGCACTTTGACACCCTGCCCTTCCAACTTGGCATTCTACCACTCCACTTGCCACCCTGTGACCCTACTTCGACAATGTTTCACCCCCTGCTCATCTGGCATACTATCTCTTATATCCTATGTCCTTTTCATCTGGTACACCTAACACCCTACCGTCTATTCACTTGACACCTTATCCTCCTAGAGCCTTATAAACTCAGCTTCTGACAGCATCTGTCAAAGTGGCTGTCAGGATGTTTAAATTTCAGGGTATAGCAGCTGATTGCTGTGAAAAAGGGGAAAAGTGAGATTACCACTGTTCAGAAAATCCACCCATCATCTAGGAAGGTCAGTGAGCACACACCAGGGGTTGAATTGGGGTTCTGTTGGGGTTTGAATGGTTCAGTTAAAAGGTGCAGTCTTTATTGATGAATTCCCACTTTAAAACAAAAGTTGCGTTGTGTTTGAAGTAATCCTTAATAAATGTGTTTGTTACTGGAAATGTTGAATTGAGATCTATCAGCTTCACAAACAAAGCATTAGCTTAATCACAGTAGATTTTGATGGCATTCAATGGATATTTCGGGTAATTTGAATAAACCCCTGGATAGGAGGGTGAATTTATTGCATTTGTTAAACACACATCCTGAAAAAAATCCTAATTCATAGAGAGAATTTGACCGTCTTTTAATTAGTGGAAAGCTGTTTTTTGTTCCTTTTAAGGAATGTGAGCTTAGCTTGCAAATGATCAAAATTGCCAACCCAGTATTGTGAACAAAATTAATAAAATTTTAGAGTCAAACCTTTAACAAAGTGAATGAATTTTCAATTGGAACAGAAATCTCTGATTAAGTGAACCACTTAATGAATGCAGCCATTGAGATGACACTCTTTGCATAGGACAGCAGAATAGACAAAGCTGATGAAAGGAAATAACCTGAATTTATATAGCAACGTCATCCATGAGTGCAGGATGCCCTTAATCACATTTCAGAATTAAGTAATTTTGAAATGATTGTATTATTGCAAAATGGGAGAACTGACAATCGGTTTGCAAATAGCAGCACACAGAAGCTGTCATAAGTCACATAACTAGATAATCTGTTGCAGTGCTGGTTGAAGAATAACTTTTAGCTATTAAGAACTTTAATGCTGTTCTTTGAAAAATGCTCTGAGATTTTATATGTCTAATTCAGAGAGTAGGCAGGGCCTCAGTTTAACATTTCATCCTCAACAATAGTGCAGCACACTTTATTATGTGCTGCAATGTGTACACTGTAGCTTCCTAGAGGTAAGAGTGATAACACTGAGCCAAGGCTAACAGGTTTAATCAGTAACTAAAGAATCAGTTTTGTAAGATTACACAAACATTAAATATTTCTCTTACAAATTTTCATATCTTTTGTATTGAAAATTTAACTAGTGTTTAAATTTGTTTTTTTTAACTTCATTTGCAGTACTTGAGTGTGTAAGATATATGGTTGAGTCGGTGCTGATTACTTCTGTGATAGACCAAGCCTATTTGCCAAACTCAAGAGCACAGGTTGGCAGCAGAATGAAGAATTCCAATGATGAACCAGTAAGCAAACACACACTATTGTGTTATAGAGTGTGATTTATATATATTTTAATAACAATTACTTTGTCTGAAGAGTATAACAATTGATTTGGAGATATTTCAGGAGCCATGGTGATTTATTGTAAAACAGTGTGAGAGAGTTAGCTTCAGGGTTAATGGGTTTTTGTGTACATTAGTAAGGTTTATGATTGAGTGAGGTAAAAAAAATTGATCATCAGAGTTTTTGTTGGAAATTTCTGGACTTGTTTTTGGTTAAGCCTAGAGGAAATACCTGTAGCTTGAAAACTAAAGTTCTTTTTATTTTCAGTCTGAGTCAGTTTTGCAGAAGTTCTTGGATGAAGATGGATGCATGAAGCAGTGCTCCTAAGAAAGAGAGGGTCAAGAACAACAGCTTAGCCTAGAGTCAGGGCTTTAGGAGTCCAAGATTAGAAATTTCTGGATAAAATCTTGAGTAGGTTATTTGAAGCTCATGTGAATGACACTCCAGGAAAAGGCTATTCAATCCAACATTTGTGTAAAAATAGTATTAAAATAAAAACTTGATATTCTTCAGAATCGTCAGTTTTTGAGTAGTCTTCCCTTCGGGCTCCCTACCCCATTTGCTGTGCCCAGAAGTCACTCCATTGATTCCTTTTGCTGGGGGGGAATAGCTTTCCACTTTTGTTACTTGGAACTATATCACTGTTCTTATCACTGTTTAAAGTCCTGGAACTCCCTTCCTCACAGCATTGT